>NC_060267.1:86537050-86837050 GCF_021613505.1 Equus quagga
GCAGCACCTCGCACACGCGTCCCTCCAGCCAGCACTATGGCCCCAGCACCGGCAGCACCTCGCACATGCGTCCCTCAAGGCAGCACTATGGCCCCAGCACCGGTGGCACCTCGCACACGCTTCCCTCAAGCTGGCACTACGGCCCCAGCACCGGCAGCACCTCGCACACGCTTCCCACAGTCCGGCACTACCGCCCCAGCACCGGCAGCACCTCGCACACGCTTCCCACGGTCCGGCACTACGGCCCCAGCACCGGCAACACCTCGCAGACACTGCTGAAGGCTCACTCGGCACAGGCCCTCAGCTGTGGATGTTCTCAGACAAGTCCTGTGCCAAAGAATCGACAAGGTCGTGGTGTTGTGACCAAGCTGGGCAAGTACTGCAATGACCCATCGTCCAAGGGCTGCTGTGAAAGAGGTTGGGGAGCCGGAGGCCTATAAGGAAGTGCCAGAATCTCTCTCCCTCTGCATCCAGTTATGTCCAGGGAATGAAGCGGGCAGCATCTGATTAAAGCACCATGTTCCCAGAAAGGAAAGGGTGACAATCCAGCAGACTGTTTCTTCATTTCTGTACATGCTCCCTGGCATAAACAAACAAGGTCCTATGACCGACCATGTGAGGCCTTGCTTTCCTAGTCTCACTGTTAAAATCAGCAACCATGTGCTCTGACAGCATTACTTTCAGGCAGCTGTTGATGGCAGCGCAGAGGAAGGGCTGACCTCTGTGGTGGAGTGAAAAGTCAGACCAGCGCCACCTCTAACTACGGAACTTGGGCAAATTATGTACACTTGGAACTTCAATGACATTAACTGCAAAATGAGCACAATTCTTGCCACCGTCCTGGATCACTGAGAGGACTTAATCAGGCGACAATTTCCAGTAAATGCCTAACAGAACTACTGAATAAATGCCAGTTCCACCCCTTCTCACTCTAAGTACAGAACTCTCACTCGGCTGCTCCAAATACACACGTGCAAGACATGACACTTTTGTGAAACTGATTCAATTAGATAGATACCTTTAGCTTCTTTAGTTCAAGTTGGTGATGCTGTAAAGAACATTCACATTCATTCTTACTTTCTTTAAGGGCTGCATTTTCTTGCTCCAGCTCTCTCTGCAAATTGAGCACAGTATATATAAAAAGAAAAGGTCTTTACCATATTTCCCCTGAGCACAGTCCTGTCTTTGACATGGAATCTTTAAAAATGCTCCCTGTTCCTTTTTTGGTCACTGCAGGGGTGGGAGATGAGAACAGGGCGGAGGTCAGAAAGAGAGAGCCGCTTGACAAACTCCTCACAAGAAGAAACGAGGCACTTGACTCTGAAGACTGTGGGACAGGGAGGGGACCAGGGAAAAGGAGAAGCCATTCGGGGAGAACAACAGAAACTGTAGACAGACAATGGGAAGAAGCTGGTGGGACTGGTCAGGAAGTGACAGGAAGTCCCTGTGCAGCCCAAGGAAAAAGCAAACCCATCTGATTGGGGGTTTTGTAAAAAGCAGCCTTTTCCCATCCAGGCTCACGAGCAGGTGTCTTGGTGGGGAGACAAACACTGTTCAAAAAGTGGTTTCCTAGTTCAGAAGAGGCTGGTCCTCTTCCTGTCAAACTACTTGGCAGCCCAGCCACGTGCGAACCTGGCGCTCATGTGGCGGCCTCCCCGCTCCCGCACTCACCGCCTCCCGATGTGCAGCTGTCTGCTCGGCTGCCCGAGCTCTCTCCAGGGCAGCGAGCTGGGCCTCCAGCACGTGGATGCGCTCTGTGCACTGCTGCTCCAGAGCGAGCACCTGCTGCTGAGCACGGCTGCTCTCCTTGTTTGCGGCAGCCTGTGGGGGTACCAGAGGACAGTTATTCACGGTGACAACAGGGGCCTTATTCTGTCCCTTGGTGACCAAAGATGGGTGTCCGACAGAAACACCTCTCCTTCCTGACCTTTCTCAGCCTGGGTGCTATCGATGTCCCCTGCTGTAAGCTCTGCCTGTTGCCCTGGCCCCTGGCCTGCTCAGGAGCTGGGGTTGGGGACAGCTTTGGGCACCAGCCAGTCCTAAGACACAGCCCTCTGTCACCCCACTCAGTGTTGCCCTCTATGGCTGAAGTGCTTCCTGGGAGGAAGTATAAGAGAGTGATGAAGAACAAGAGCTTTGATCTAAGAAAGATGTGAGTTCTGCCATTTACTAGCTGGGAGACCAAGGGCTAGTGACCAGGTTTTTCTGAGCCTGCTTCCTCTAGAATGATAACAACAGTACACATGCCTTAGGTCTGCTGCAAGGACTAAAGGAAAACATGTGCAGAGAACTCAGCACAGTGCCTAGGACACGGCAAACGCCATAAATGCTGTTTTTATTTCTCTAGTTTTTTTTCTTTTTTTTTTTCTGCTTTTTCTCCCCAAAGTCCCCCAATACATAGATGTATATTTTAGTTGTGGATCTTTCCAGCTGTGGCATGTGGGACGCTGCCTCAGCATGGCCTGACGAGCGGTGCTATGTCCCCGCCCAGGATCCAAACCAGCGAAACCCCGGGCCGCTGAAGCGGAGTGTGCAGACTTAACCACTCGGGCATGGGCTGGCCCCTATTTCTCTAGTTTCGAACTCAACACCCAACCTGGGGCTGTGACAGCTGGCCAAGCCTTGCCATCTTCTCCCCAGAGTTGGGACCTGTTCTCCACAGCCCCGGCTGCAAGCTGAGGTTTGACTCCCAGTGGAGCTATGACCTCTAACAGTCCCAGAACTAGGCTGGGCCCCACGGCCAGCTGTCAGGTGCGACTCATCCTCTCTGGATAACTCCGATCCTCCAGCAGGCCCCCACTCCCTCCATCTGCAGCTGCCCGCCTGTTCAGATTCAGCACAACTGGATCTAAGGTCGGGTCCAGATACCACTCCAGAAGTTGGGAGTGAGTCTGAGGTGTGTGCAAAGGCATGAAGGGAAAGCATCGAGGGCCCAGGACACAGCAGCCGCAATAACCACTTACAAGCTCCTGAATCTGAGCTTCTTGAGTTGCCATGATGTCACTGCTCTGTTTCAGCTTCTCCTCAGACGCCTGCAGGCTCTGCTCTAGTTCTCTCACCTGAGGGGAAACAGAAGCACTCTTTCGTTCAAAGGAAGCTGGAGAGTAGCAACAAGTGGCTTTAAGTCCTAAAACAGGTCCATGACAGAAAATTTTTAAATTAGAAAAACGATAACGCATAAGTCTACCATTATAAAGCACTATCGTTCCAATGCATTTTCTTCTAGTCGGTTTTATGATTTTTTAAAAATAACTTTTTATACAATTCTGGTAAAACTCTGTATTTTTCCTCCTCACTCAAGTTTCCTTCTGTGTTTCCACATATTCTTCAGATCATACATTGTCTCCTCAAAGGATATTTCATAATTTACTGAACCAGTGCCTACAGTGCTGGCACTTAGGTTGTTTTCCATTTTCCCATCTAAAATGAGGCAGCAGTTAATATCTTCATGCAACGTTTTTTGACCTGGTTTGAATCACTTGCTTAGGATAGATTTCCAGAAGTGGGATTACCGCTCATGATACAAACTTAGGTCTCACTCATTCCACAAATATCAACCAAGCCTGACTAGGTACCTGGCACTGCCACTGGGACATGAGGCAGGCCCAGAGGACAGGACGACATATTGCCCAGCACTGGGCTCGACCTGGCTCTCTAATGTGACATTTTTATCTGACTCGAGCTGTCTTTGCCAATTTCTCTTATAAAGTCCTCTTGTGGGGGGCCAGCCTGGTGGCACAGTAGTTAAGTGTGCATATTCCGCTTCGGCGGCCCAGGCTTCAACGGTTCAGATCCCGGGTGCGGACATGGCACCACTTGGCAAGCCATGCTGTGGTAGGCGTCCCACATACAAAGTAGAGGAAGATGGGCACGGATGTTAGCTCAGGGCCAGTCTTCCTCAGCAAAAAGAGGAGGATTGGCAGCAGATGTTAGCTCAGGGCTAATCTTCCTCAAAAAAAAAAAAAGAGTCCTCTCGTTTGTTGAATAAGGTCTGACCTTGGGGAACTCTATTATGACAACATACGCACAGGCAAGGCTGCAGCTTTGTCAGGAGAGGCAGGGACCCAATGAGATGGATATTTTCAGGTCTTACGGTTCCTCCTATACATTCACGTATAAGACTCAACTGAAGTAACCCTGTGAGAATAGTGCATTTCCGTAGAGGAGAACAGTCATGTTACTTGTCCATTGTCACAAATTCTATTTGTGGTAGAGCCGGGACTGAAACCTAGCTTTTTAAACTCCTGAGTTCAGAAAATATCTACCCAAGTCCCAATTTAGAGGGAGAGCTCAAGAGAGACTCAGATCCTCAAAAGGTTAAGCAGAGAGTTATCATAAGGCCTGGCGATTCCACTCCCAGGTATATACCCAAGAGAAACGACAGCCTGAGTGCACACAAAACCCTTGTTCACAGCACTAATGTGCATGGCAGCATCATTCACAACAGCCACAGGATGGAAACAACCCAAATGTCCATTGACAAGAGAAGGGATAAACAAAACGTGGTATATATATACAGTGGAATGAAAGTCTTAAAGAAGCTTATTTAGCCTTAAAAAGGAATGACATTCTGACACATGGTACAACATGCATGAACCCTGAAGATACTAAGCTAAGTGAAATAAGCCAGACACAAAAGGTCAAATATTGTATGATCCCACTAATATAACGTACAGAGTCATCAAATTCATAGAGACAGAAAGTAGAATGGTGGCTGCAGGGGACGGGGAGGAGAGCATGGGGAGTTACTGCTTTAACTGGTACAGAGGTACAGTTCAAGAAGATGATAAAGTTCTGGAGGTGGATGGTGGTGATGGTTGCACAACAATGTGAATGCACTTAAAGCCACTGCACTGCACACCTAGAAATGGTTGAAAAGCTAAATGTTGTGTTATGTATATAAATTTTTTTAAAGATTTCATTTTTTTTCCTTTTTCTCCCCAAAGCCCCCCAGTACATAGTTGTATATTCTTCGTTGTGGGTCATTCTAGTTGTGGCATGTGGGACGCTGCCTCAGCGTGGTTTGATGAGCAGTGCCATGTCCGTGCCCAGGATTCGAACCAACGAAACACTGGGCCACCTGCAGCGCAGCGGGTGAACTTAACCACAGGCCACAGGGCCAGCCCCTATGTTATGTATATTTTGCAACAGTGAAAAAAAAGATACTCAGAAATAGGTAGAACTGAATTATAATAAAACAAACAAAGCTGTATTAAGATAAAAATACAGTTTTAAATATATTTATCAGGAAATAAGAAAGATTTTAAAAATGGGCTAAGCATGTGCCATGGTCTGAATGGTTGTGTCTCAGGTCGAAAGCCTAACGCCTGATGGGATGGTATTAGGATACGGGGCCTCTGGGAAGAGCTTAGGTCATGAAGGCAGACCCCTCAGGAGTGGGATTAGTGCTCTTATAAAAGAGGCCCTACAGAGATCCCTGGCCCCTTCTGCCACTTCACACTCATTAAACTGGCAAAAAAATTAAAAGGCTGGGAAACACCAATGCTGGAAAAGGCAGAGATGCAGATACAGTGACCCTCGTGCACGCTGGGGGAGCGAAGCCAGGTGCAGCCCTCTGGGAACGTTCTTGTCTTACTTAGTCACATTAGGTCATACACACTCTCTATTCTCCTTAAGATAACAGGGACCAGGACGTTCACTGCAGTGTCATCTGTGGTCACAGGAAGAAGGCGGCAATCTGGATGTCTAACATCTAGTAGATAACTACAAAGTGGAGTAGGTGAGTACAGCGAAGTGGACACAGATAGCAGATGGGGCAGAGGAAAGTAAGAGGGAAGACACATGCAGGGCCATATCGTTTCCCTCAATTAACATACATGCACTCAAAACAATGCCACCTATTTTTTTTTTTTTGAGGAAGATTAGCCCTGAGCTAACATCTGCCGCCAATCCTCCTCTTTTTGCTAAGGAAGACTGGCCCTGAGCTAACATCCGTGCCCATCTTCCTCCACTTTATATGCAGGATGCCTGCCACAGCATGGCATGCCAAGCAGTGCTATGTCCGCACCTGGGATCCGAACAGTTGAAGCCTGGGGCGCCAAATCGGAATGTGCGCACTTAATCGCTGCGCCACCAGGTCAGCCCCAATGCCACCCATTTTAAGGCAATCCAACAATAAAAGTGTGTGTTATTAACCACAACAGAATGGTTTCCTATGGGAGGGAGGGGAATGGGGATAAAAAGGAATAAATAAACACAAGCACAACTTTGTGTGGAACAATGACAGTGATGTGGCAAGAACGAAGAAAACGACTAGCTCAACCCTGTATAAGTAAGATCCAAAAGACAGTCCCTCTGAAAGAAAACCTCTGACCCAAGGGGATTCTCAGCCACAACCATGTCATCCAACCAGGTTACAACTCAGACACAGGAATCACTTGGGAGTGAGATCAGTACCCGAGTCTGCAGGACGTCAATGGCCTTGGCCTGGCTGCTTCTGGCTGCTAAGAGCTGCTGTCTGGTATCCTCCAAATTCTGCTCGGCAACTGTTTTCTGTAAGTTGAAAGAAGAGTAAAAGAAAATAGTCATTTCTCCATTGAATAAATATTTACTGGTATCTAAAACATACTACGATTTGTGTGAGGCACAAGGGACACAAATACATTTTTAAAAAATAACAGCTAATTGAGATAAAATTCACATATCATAAAGTACAGAGAGAGAAATTTGACAGTCCTTTGACCTTGACGCTGGGGTAAAAGACTAACAAAAATATTATACAACAGAGTGCAACAGGCACCCACAAAGAATGAGCAAAGAGCGGGAAACGGCCTCAGGAAAGTGGGAGGCTTCACGATTCACAGGTGGCGCGGGAGGGGGAGCACCCAGGCAGAGGGATGACTAGCGGAGGTGTGAAACAGCCTGGCACACGTGGGGAGCTACAACTTGCCAAAAGTTAAAGTGATGATGGATTCAGGTCAAGAAACAAGACTGGAAAATTAGGCAACAGGCCAGATCGTGAGAAACTTTTTATGCTGCAGAAAGGAGTTTCAATTTAATTCCGTAGGCAATATTTTTCAAAGTGGGGTGGTCCAAACACTGGCATTAGACTTATTAGGTTGGTGGGGAGGGGTGGCTGTTAAACTTGAGGCCTCCTTCCAGGCCTACTGAAATCAGAACTTCTGAGGGGAGGGACAGAGATATAGACTTCAAACAAACCCCCCAAGTATCTCTCATGCACACTAAACTTTATAATAATGATGACGGCACACTAATAATGATTATACCATTAATAGCTGAAATACACCGAGGGCCCCCCATTATGTTCTAAGCCTCATTCGAAGTACTTCACATACTGTAACTCATTTAATCCTAACGATCATTCTACGCATTTGGTACCATCATTAGCCCTACTTTACAGAGGCAGAAACAAACACAAAGACATTAAGTTGCCTGCTCTAAGTCACAAACTAGTAAGTAGAGAGGTGAGACACAGACCGAGGTAGCCTGGTGCTAGAAATCAATTTCCACCCTGGAACCCACATTACACACACTGCAGACTGCAGGGGAGTCGTGGAAGCTCTTTAAGGAGCGATGTGGTCAGAAACGTTGTTTAGGAGGTCACTTTGGCAGTGGGTGTGGAAGGCTGCGTCAGAGGGTGGAGGAGGAGGGACTGAGCCGGCCAGGCCAGTCTGGAGACTCTAGTGTAGACTAGGCTGGAGGCGCAGGAAGCCCTGAAGTGCAACAGCGGAGCAGAGACGGAGCTATTCGGCTGAAACTGACTCAAGACAGAAAGCGAGGTCGAATCAAGGCCCAAGGCTTTGGCTTTGTCACCTTTGTCACAGTGAGGCCAATCACTGGCATAGAGAGAGGAGGAGCAGCACGAATGTGGGCAAATGAAGTGAGATGTGATGAGAAAGTAAGTTGCCCAACACCACTGGGCACGAGGCCAGTCTGCTCAACAGCCTCCTTCAGCTCAGGAGAGTCTGCTCGCTGCCCTGTTTGCCTTGGCCAATGGAAGCACAAAAGGGCAGAGGAGAGCAGGGTGGTAAGACAAGACAGCACGAGTGGCGTAAATCACTAGGTGGAGTGATCAGGGTGCTATTTATTCATATGCATCTCTGAACAAAGTTCTCCCTTTCCCTGAGGAAAACATGCCACACGGATGACATGAGGCTTTCTTTGTGAAAGCAGGACAATCAAAAGGTGGGGAGAGTGCTCTTCTCACCAAGCTGTTTGTAGACTCTGTGGCTCTGAAACTCTAGGATTTTATGAAATCTCCGGGGTTACCATTGCTTTCCCAACATCGGCCAGCTCAAAGAGAGCTAGTCACCTCTTTCAGGAGTTCCTGCACATGCTCTTCTCCTGATAAGTTCTGCTCCAGTCTCTTCTCCAAGGAAGCAACCTTCTCCTGCAAATGTGTGATGAGTTTTTCTTTCTCTTGAGTTTCAGCAGTGACCTGCAGGTGAAAGCAGAGATTCCGTCACACTATAAACCCCCTCTCCCTTCCTTCCTGTCTCCTCTAGGACCATCACCATTTCTTTGAAATTCTGTTCTCAACTGCATCCTAGAAGAACACACAGCTGGGAAATCTTCCCTGAAAACGGGACATAGAAGATACAAGACCAGACCTCAACATCACTCAGGTATCCAGTTCAGACCCAGTGCAGCAAGAGGCAAACGCTCACCCCAATTTAAGCAACTGAAAATCTGGGAAGGACACTGTTGCTCCCTCTGTGGAATCTAGCCAGGAGCCGGGGAAGATGCTCCTCCTCTTGAAAATAACCAGATGGTACTGTCATGATCTACGAGCCAAAGGAATACTCCTCCTCCCACTCTCATTGAGCATATGTTTAATCCTACTAATCCAGAGTCCAACAGGAGCGACATCTTTACCCCAGATGCCAAAAACCAGCAGAGGCTGTCCCACTCAAGAAGCCCCCAGCCAGCCCTACAATGATCTAAGAACAGTGCTTCTCGAAACATGAGGCTGGATGGAGCAGTAATGGTGCCACTGTAGCGCCTTAAGGCACAAGAGAGAACTTCTGAAATGAATGATATTTACCCTGGCTCACAGCACAGGGAACACAGTAGAGCTGCTGGGCACCTCACACCTTGGCCCAGACCAACAGCTGCCCACTTATTTATTTCAGTCTGTCTCTTTAGCAGCGGTGGTAGTGGTGAGTTGGGCTAACTTTATTCCTTTCACTATTCCCAATCTTCAAATGCTGCTCAATGTCCAAGTAGAGGATCCAGGAAGCTTTGAACATATAAGTTCTTATATCCCTAGTGGTCCTTGTATCCCCTGAGGACGTCCCTTCTCCTCTCCAAAAAAGGTCATAGAGCAGCAACATCTCACTGTGAAGATTTGAGTCTCCTCACATATACTCTGCTTCCTCAGATGCCCTCACCTTATGCTTCTGTCACTCCATCTCAAGCCACAGACGTTCATGCTTAGCTTGTAACCCAGCCAATCTCCTCAGATTAAGATGTAGCAACTTGGGCCTCGGGTTTTGGGAAGAAGCATTTGCCGTTCTGAATCCTCACAGGGATGACAACATAAGTAGTGGGGGGGAAGTTTGCAGAATGGATTCAGGATCCCATAATTCAACAAAACTTTATCAAGCCTATACTCTGTGTTGTCTTCTGGGGATACAATCAGACACAGTGCCTGACTCACAGAAGCATGGAGGCTGGTGGTGGAGATACACAAGCTTAATTATAAAACAACAAAATCATGCTGCAACAGAGGGACATACAAGGTGCTATGAGATCTCAGAGGCAGGAGGCACTAACTGTTCGGGGCAATCAGATCAGGCCTCCTAAGCAGGCTCCTATACAAGCCCGGGGGGAAGGGGTTGGAGAGGAAGCAGCACTCCGGTAAAGGGCAGCACATGCAAAGGAAGAACAGACAAGTTCAGCATGACCGGGGGCAGGGTGAAGACAACTCCCAAGTCTGTGGCTCAGACCCTGGATGAATAACATTATTCGGGGCAAAAACACAGGAGGGCGAGGGTGTTTGATAGGAAAGAAAAACAGTTTTGGCTATGTTGGCCCATCTTTATGGGTCTCTTACTAATAACACTAATAATAGCAATAGTAATAACTATAACCACACAGGGCGGCGGCAGCAGCAGCTATAGTGTCCAGGGCATGTGCAAGCACTTCCCATTATCTCTAGTCCTCACAACCACCCTTCACTGTGTCCATGCATAAGGAAACTGAGGTTTAGGGATTAGCCCAAAGGCACACACCTTAGTGACAGATTAAGGATTCAAACCCAGGTCTTCTAGATCTAAAGCCTGTACTTATCACCTGAACTTGAGAGATACAGGTGACCCATTCCAGTGAAAACCAAAAGAACAACCAAGTCCTATACAAGTCACTGTGTTAGACAGAGTTAGGGACAGAAGAAGAATCAGTCACCAATTTCCATGTAGTTTTCTTGTGCACCATATCCCACATGGAGCCCTCCTCTTCACTTTGGCTGTTTTACTGGAGGCCCTTAGCACCTAAGGTGCTATAGCTAACACCGTACTTAATGGTGAGGAAAATCAAAGCTTTCCCACTAAGGTCAGGTACAAGGCAGGATGTCCCCTTTCACCACTCCTTTTTGACATTGTACTGGAAGTCCTGGCTAAGGCAATAAGGCAAGAAAAGGAAATGAAAGGTATACAGATTGGGAAGGAAAACATAAAATTGTCTTTTTTTCAAATGACATGATTGTCTACTTAGAAAATCCAAATGAATTAACAAAAAACCTCCCAGAACTAATAAGTGATTATTGCAAGGTTGCAGGATACAAGGTTAATATACAAAAGTCAATTGCTTTCCTATATACCAACAACAAACAAGTGGAATTTGAAATTAAAAAACACAATACCATTTATTTTAAGACCCTCAAAAATGAAAAACTTGGGTATAAATCTAACAAAATAGGTCCAAGATCTATATGAAGAAAACTACAAAACTCTGATGAATGAAATTTTTAAAAACTAAATAAATGGAGAGATATTCCATGTTTACAGATAGGAAAACTCAATACTGTCAAGACATCAGTTCTTCCCAACTTGATCTATAGATTCAAAGCAATCCCAGACAAAATCCCAGCAAATTATTTTATGGATATCAACAAACTGATTCTAAAGTTTATATGGAGAGGCAAAAGACCCAGAATAGCCAACACAATATTGAAGAAGAACAAAGTCGGAGGACTGATGCTATCTGGCTTCAAGACTTACTATAAAGTTACAGTAATCAAGACAGTATGGTACTGGGGCTGGCCCCGTGGCACAGTGGTTAAGTTTGCGCGCTCCGCTCCAGGCAGCCCAGTGTTTCGTTGGTTCGAATCCTGGACGCGGACATGGCACTGCTCGTCAAACCACGCTGAGGCGGCGTCCCACATGCCACAACTAGAAGGACCCACAATGAAGAATATACAACTGTGTACCGGGGGGGGCTTTGGGGAGAAAAAGGAAAAAAATAAAATCTTTAAAAAAAACAAAAAAAGACAGTATGGTACTGACAAAAAAACAGACAAACAGATCAATGGAACTGAATAGAGAGCCCAGAAATAGGCTCTCATAAATATAGTCAACTGATCTTTGACAAAGGAACAAAGGCAATACAATGGAGCAAAGATAGCCTCTTCAACAAATGGTGCTGGAACAACTGGACATCCATATGTAAAAAAGTGAATGGAGACACAGACCTTACATCCTTCATAAAAATGAACTCAGAATGGATCACAGACTTAAATGTAAAACTCAAAACTATGAAACTCCTGTAAGATAAACAGGAGAAAACCTAGATGACCTTGGGTATGGCAGTGACTTATTAAATACACCACCAAAGGCATGAACCATGAAAGAAATAATTGATAAGCCGGACTTCAACAAAATTAGAAACTTCTGCTCTGCTTAGGACAATGTCAAGAGAATGAGAAGAAAAGCCAGACTGGAAGAAAAATCTGCAAAAGAGATGTCTGATAAAGGACTGTTCTCTAAAATATAAAAGAAACTCTTAAAACTCAACAATAAAGAAAAAAACCCTCAGCAATAAGAAAACAAACAACCCAACAGAATAAGGCAAAGAAAAAAAAGTGTAAGAATTGGAAAGAAAGAAACAAAGCTGTCTTCATTTACAGATGATATGACTGCTATTAAGGAAACTCAAAGACCCTAGAGATTCATTGTTAAGCTTAACAAAAGGTGTGCAAAGAAATTAATACACAAAAATAATATTTCCATATGCCAGCAATGAATAGAAAAAGTCATTTTTAAAATGACACAATTTAGAACTGGTATAAAAAAATAAAGCACCTAGGAATAAATTCAACGACAGATAAACTTTTACGGAGAAAACTACAGAACCTTTTGGAAAGCCATTTAAAAAAAAAAAAAACAAACAAACAGGGGCTGGCCCCGTGGCCGAGAGGTTAAGTTCGCGCGCTCCGCTGCAGGCAGCCCAGTGTTTCGTTGGTTCGAATCCTGGGCGCGGACGTGGCACTGCTCATCAAACCACGCTGAGGCAGCGTCCCACATGCCACAACTAGAAGGACCCACAACGAAGAATATATAACTATGTACCGGGGGGCTTTGGGGAGAAAAAGGAAAAAACAAACAAACAAAACAAAACAGCAGCACTGAATATCTGGGGAGACCGACCATGTTCTTGGATAAGAAAATTCACATCATAAAGTAATCACTGCTCCCCAAATGCATCTACAGATTCAATGCAATTCCAATCAATATCCCACAGGTTTTTTAAGGAGTTTGTCAAACTATTCTGTGGAAGAGCAACAGGCCAAGAATATTCAAAATACTCCTAAAAGAAGTAGGTGGGGAGACTTGGCTTACCAGACACCAAGACTTATCTGAATGCCACAGCTAGTGAGGCGATGCATAGTATCATGCAAATACCACAGTGGCATACGCCCCAAAGTATAGGAGTGCTTCCACATGCATTTGGAAAACTGAATTGAGACAAAGCTGGCACTGCAGATCAGCGAGAAGACAAGAGATTTCTCAATAAATGGTACCAAAACAATTAAAAAAAAAAGAAAAAAGGTCCTTTTCTCACACCAAAATCACATGTTAGGCATATTAAAGACTTGAATATAAAAGGCAAATAAAAGACGAATATAAAAGGCACATAAAAGACTTGAATATAAAACTTTCAGATAATACATATATGAGAATAACATTATGATTCTAAGGAAAGATTTCTTAAAAAATACAAAAGCATAAACTTAAAGGAAAACAATAAATTCAACTGTAATAAAATTAAAAGCATACGTTCATCAGAAGAGACCGTAAAGAGTGGGAAGACACGGCGCCGGCCCTGTGGCCGAGTGGTTGAGTTCGCGCACTCCGCTGCAGCGGCACAGGGTTTCACCAGTTTGAATCCTGGGCACGGACATGGCACTGCTCATCAAGCCACGCTGAGGCAGCGTCCCACATGCCACAACCAGAAGGACCCACAACTAAAAACACACAACTATGTACTTGGGGGCTTTGGGAGAAAACGGAAAAATAAAATCTTTAAAAAAAAAAAAGAGTGGGAAGACAAACCCAAAACTAGAAGACATTTGCAACCTATATAACTGACAAAGGAGTGTGGCAGCCAGGACATATATCAACAACTATAACTAAAGAGAAAAGACAGAAAACGCAACAGAGAATGAGATTTGAACCAGCACTTCACGGGAGAGCATGAACAACTGATAAACATACGAAAAGGTGCTGAACTTCATTAGCAAAGCAAATTAAAATCACTATGAGATAATATTTCACACTCACCAGACTGGCAAAAATTAAAAGTTTGAGAATATCCCATATTGGCAAGGAAACAGAACAAGCCAAAATCTTGTACACTGCTGGTGAGAGTATGTAAATTACTACAACTACCAGGGGAAAACAATTGGGCATTATCTAGTAAAGCTGAAAAAGTACAAATCTTTTCAACCAACCTTTTCACATCTCAAATATATTCTTGCACAGGCAGATGAAAGTTCACAGCAGCCTTGCTTGTGAAAGACCAGAAACACCCTAATGTCCACTGTCAACAGAATAGATAAATAAATTCTAGGATCTTCATACTATACCAACGAGAAAAGAATAAATTATAGCTGCATGGGTCCACATGAACGGTCTCCAGGAATACAATGTTGAGCACAAAAAGTTAGTTTTAGAATACCTACAGCACAATTTCATTTATATAATGTTAACACGCAGGAGAAATGAAAGAAGATACCGTTTACGGATAAAATACGGTAAGATGATAAAGCAAAGCAAGGAAACGGAACAATTTCTGGATAGTGCTTACTTCTGAAGGAAAAAGGAACGGGCTGGAATAATGAAAGGCACACCAGGAAGGAACCTCAACAATAAACGTACAGTTCTTTTTCTTAACTTAGGTGGTAGCTACTTGGGGCTTCATTGCCTTGTTATATCCTCTATTTAACTTAATCACAAAACTACCCTTCCTGGGCCGGCCTGGTGATGCAGCGGTTACGTTTGCACGTTCCGCTTCGGTGGCCTGGGGTTCGCCAGTTCGGATCCTGGGTGCGGACAAGCCACGCTGTTGCAGGCATCCCATATATAAAGTAGAGGAAAATGGGCATGGATGTTAGCTCAGGGCCAGCCTTCCTCAGCAAAATGAGGAGGATTGGCAGCAGATGTTAGCTCAGGGCTAATCTTCCTTAAAAACAAAACAAAAACAAAAAACTGCCCTTCCTCTAGCGCTCTCTTAGCCTGATACTGACAGTCTCAGCCACTCAGGTGCTTAAGCCAGAAACCCGCAAATCATTCCTAAGCCCTCCTTCTCTCTTGCTCCCCTCCTATGTTTATTACATTGGACAGTGGGTCAATCTCATCATCATTTCTTAAATCTGTCTACTCCCCCACTATCTTCACTAACACTCTTGTCAAAGCCACCATCTCACGCCTGGACAACTGTAAGAGCTTCCGAACTGGAAACCTTTTCGATGTTTCCTCCTAAGAGCCAGAGTAATCTCTCTTACTCTGTGTGTCACCCTTCCAGCCTTCTTCCAGTTCCTTGGATGTGCTAATCCTTTTACAGCCTCAGAGTGTCTAGGTTTATTATTTTTGCTGTTTCCTGCTTGAAATTCTCTCCCATCGTCCTTTCCCCTGCAGCCTCAGCAGTCCACCTCAGCTCGAGTTACTTTCTCAAGGGGAGCGTTCTATGACTTCGAGGCTAGAGCTGATTTGATGCCCTCTTGTAGGATCGCACAGCATTCTGTAGTCTTCCCTCATAGCACGTGTCACAGCTTTAATTATATGATTATGTGATTATTGATTAATGTCTGACTTCCTCTCTGGACTGTAAGTTCCACAAAAGCAAAGGAGGTATCTGTTTTGCTAATCATAGTACTTCTAACGCCCAGCAGAGAGCAGAGCCTGGCACATAGTAAAACGCAAATCTTATTTTTAGAATGAATGAGGGAACTTAGTGTCTGGAAAATTAGTTTTTCCAATTATAAAATGGATGAATGGTCTAACTGCTATCAAGGGTTCCTTGAATCCCAAAGTTTTGTGTCTGTTATCCCCTCTAACCCCACTCCCCAAATGTATTCTGCACCCTTCTGCCTTCTCTGCCTTCTGCTATGCTACTCGTCTTTGAAATTCCAGCTCTACCAGGAAGAGTTTCTTGACAGCTGTGCTGGAAATGCATTCTGCCTATGGCATATCTTTGGCATTTGAAAGATTTATTTCACTTATTTGGGACTTGTTGAGTTGTGAATTATTTTTCTTGTGGCCACATGTTTAAGTTCTACAATGAAACTGTAAACCTCTGAGAAAAAACAATATATGTGCCTATATTTTCAGTTCACTGAGGGTAGAGATCTTGCATCACAGTCATTCATTCACGTAAGATCTATTTACTGGGTGCTCCTTGCTGTGCGGCAGCAAAGCCCAGTAGAACAAGCATAAGTTTTGGAGTAAGACTTGGATTAGAATCCAGCTGTGTCACTACTGTATAACTTTGAACAAGGTATGTAACCTCTCTTAGTTCCACTTAGGTACCTCTAAGTATGCTAATAGTTAGCCAGAAGGGATATACAGACTTCTGTTTACACAAATCTTTCTGTCCTGTAATGATGCTGTTAAGTCTCTGTTACACTTGAGATTAGTGGTTCTCAAGGGATGAGGGGAGGGTTTGTGGTACCACCTGCTGGGGAGTGTTTTGTCATATGAGGGGAAGGGTTGGACTGTCAATGCCTCAAGGATGCTCCTGGTGTTCAGAACCCAGGGGCCAGGAAAGCTAAATGTCCCATAATGCAAGGGGCAATCATACAATACAAACTGTTCTGGTCAAAATGGTGAAAGAAACATATCATTGAGAAATACTACAGTCAATAAAAATATTATTATTGTTCATCTTTATAGTCTCGGAATTTAGCACAGGCCTAGAGTAGGAGGGCAATAAATGTATGCTGGAGAAACAATAACAAAAAAGAATTGTAATGAAATCATTTATGTGCTTTAGAGCAAACTGGATTAGAACCAGGGATGTCAAAGGGACAACCCTGGCCACGTCAACTATGATGGTTAACGTTTTCTCATGCTCGAAGTCCATCATGTGGTACTTTAAGACATATCTGATGGTGTCGTTTGAGAATTCCTCTCAGGACAATACTGATCTCTTCTGCTAAGCAACCCTTGTTCCGTTGCATGGC
This sequence comes from Equus quagga, assembly GCF_021613505.1. Classification (NCBI taxonomy): domain Eukaryota; kingdom Metazoa; phylum Chordata; class Mammalia; order Perissodactyla; family Equidae; genus Equus; species Equus quagga. The sequence goes on from NC_060267.1 coordinate 86,553,711, forward strand.
TACTTCCATGTGAATGCAGCCTGGCTAGACCAGGGACTAAGGCAATGTGGACTGCATGAGAAACAGAAATTTCACCAGCCATCCTGAGGCGGAAATTTCCGACAGAATTAGTTTTTACCCCATTCATGAATCCCAGGAACCTGGCTCCGCTTCTAGTACTCTACTTACCTTTTGCAAATCAACAGAAAGCTGCTGAATGAATGCTTGGAGCTCTTGTTCCTTTTGCTCCAGGGCTGTGATCTTATTTTCTGCACCTGTTTTTGAAGCTGTCACATGATCTCTTCATTGAAAGAAAGGAGACAATGAACACATTTGGATATCTCACCTAAGACATTCTTCCACAGGTAAAATACAGATGGTTCTGTATATGTAAGGGCTGTAAACATTAGCCACGTGAAGATTATCAATGGGGAAGACTCCTTGGCTCTCTCTAAAGAGGAAGGTCAAAGAAGAAAAATTCCACCCAGGTTTAAGCAAGAAGTCCTGATCTGCCTTTGGTTCCTCAGCAGCTTAGGAACTGAAAGATAGTGAATTGCTTGGCAGGGTGGAGGGGTTCTGAGCCTAGGCAGGTGAAGGGGCACGAGGGTTTGGGGGTTAGAGGGTCTGGCGCCCTAGGTAGGTAAGGACAAGTCCAGAAGCCTTTGCCAGAAGTGAGATCAGAAAGCGCTGCAATGAGCAGTGGGGAAAGGCGGGTGGGCTACGGCCAGAGCTACACTAACACCCCTTCCCACGGCCCCACAGACCAAGCAAGGACCTCTGCTCTTCCAGCGTTGAGCAGTGTCTCTGCAGTTCTTCCAGCTTCCGGCTTAAGTCCGATGACATCTGACTGGAGGTCATCAACTCCTCCTGGGTGCAACTAAGTTCTCTGGTTCGTGCCTCCAACTCTTGCTCCATTTTCCCCAGACTTTCTTCTTTCTTTAAAAGCTGATACAAAGATACAAAGTTTCACTAGGCCACTACTAAGACATACACTTAAAAAAGGTGTCTAGACCAATAAGCCAAACTTTTATAACATTTTTGTGAGCTTACAGGGGAGCTTATGTGCTTAGCAGTTTAAAAAGAAAGAAAAAGGAAATAGATTTCAAACAGCACTTTTCCATTTTAATAAATTGAAAAACACACAAATATGATTAATATCAAAGAGTGCTAAGGTGTGTTTATCAACAATTAGTGATGACTAGCAAAATCAGAGTCATTACTCATCTCTTCAGGATTTAGCTACGGAAACAAAAATGCGCACCATGTGCTTTACTTTACTCAGTTCCTGCTGCTGGAAGCCCTCTAATTCATCCATTTCATCTCTCCTTTGGAAAAGATTCAAACTCTGGCTCTTCATTTCCTGTAACTGAGCTGTCAGAAACCTTTTCTCCTATGTGGAAGAAGAGGATATCAACTCAGGCAACTAGGACATTAGAAATCCATGTTATGTGAGCAGAATTCTTAATAAAAGAAAATTTTAAGGAAATCTCTTATCAGCAGACAATAATACTTTGATAATGGAAAGCTTTACGGTAATTATTTACACAATTACCTACAAATTCTTTAAGTTAAAAGTACACGTGTTTTAAATCATAGTTGTGAATAAGGGGAACAAGGGCAACAATTACTTAACACTTTGAAGTTCTGAAGTTTGATCAGCAATTTCAGATATCCATTTTACACGTCTATTCTCAGCACCATACTGAACTGGCTGAATAACAAGAATAACTGGAGGAAGACCAAATACCCTTTGAAAATTAGACACATTTAAGCAGAACTTGCTTCAGTTAGCAACTGTCAGCAAGTCAAGGAAAATTAGACATGACTTGTGTTAGCAGGTTATAATTTACTCAACGATAGCTTCCCAAGACGGATTCTCTTAAAGGCAAACTCTGCTGTTGCAGTTTCCAATTCTTGATTGAAAAGAAATTAAAAGAGCCTAAAAATAACACTTCCGAAAATCACAGTGGCTTCAAAGACCTACATAGATGTCTCATCACTCTTTTCCAGTCTAAAATATCTTCCAACCCCTCCTTTGAGTGGAAAAAAAAAAACAAAGAGAAAATCCCCTTGGTGAACTCAAGTGAGTTTTATTTGGTTTTGTTCTATATGCATCTCCCTTTACCATAATTTTATTTTATCTTTTTGGTGAGGAAGACTGGCCCTGAGTGAACATCTGTTGCCAATCTTCCTGTTTTTGCTTGAGGGAGATTGTCGCTGAGCTGACATCTGTGCCAGTCCTCCTCTATTTTGTATGTGGAATGTCCCCACAGCTTGGCTTGATGAGTGGTGTGTAGGTCTGCACCCAGGATCCAAACCTGTGAACCCTGAAGCAGAGCATGCGAACTTAACCACTACGTCACAGGGACAGCCCTGCTTTACCATAATTCTAAAAGATAAAAAAATAGATAAATGAGAATTTCAACTGCTACAATCTTTTTTTTCTTTCTTTTTTTTTTCCTCTCCAAATCCCCCCAGTATACAGTTGTATATATATATTGTTTTAGTTGTGGGTCCTTCTGGTTGTAGCATGTGGGATGCTGCCTCAGCATGGCCTGACGAGCGGTGCCATGTCTGTGCACAGGATCCAAACTGGTGAAACCCTAGGTCACCAAAGTGGAGCGCATGAACTTAACCACTCGGCCACAGGGCCGGCCCCAGCCACAATCTTAAGAGTTTCCTCTAAGACAAGAAAACTTTAACCTAACCCATACCTCCATATTTAAGAAGAACATCATCAACACCACATGTTTAAAGATTTTTTTTTTTAAGGAAGATTAGCTCTGAGCTAACATCTGCTGCCAATCCTCTTTTTGCTGAGGAAGACTGGCCCTCAGCGCACATCTGTGCCTATCTTCCTCTACTTTATATGTGGGACGCCTACCACAGCATGGCTTGCCAAGTGGCACCATTTCCGCACCAGGGATCCGAACCCGCAAACCCCAGGCTGCTGAAGCAGAACGTGCGCACCTAACCGCTGCGCCACTGGGCCAGCCCCTAAAGATTTTTTTTTTAAAGCAAAAGTTTCTTTGGGAGATAGCTTGACTTTTCTCTAATTCTTTCCTTACATAAACATGTTACAGTATTCTGATAGCTTGATAATCAGATTTCTACAGAATACACAAAGAAAAATGCTAGTTTAACTTGGTGTTTTACTACAAGAATGGAGCAATAATAAAACTCATCTGTTTAATAAAATTAACAATAAATATATTTTGCAACTGAATATATCAATCTAAGAAATAATTTTTCTACCATAAAGGGTAATTTAGGAGTAGTAAGCATATAATTCAGGCTGAAGTAGCTGACTATTGATTATTTTCAATTAAAATGTTTTTCTACTTGTAGGCTTCAAATTCCATCTTCCTGTTCATGTCTAGGAGCCAGGATCATATTGCATAAGGCACCTACACAGTGCCACACAAGCTATGGAACTAGAATAATCAACGCTCCTCCTCTGTGTCTAGTCAAGAGGCCCTCTTATCTGCTCAGTGCTGAGCCTTGAGGACTGCCCTCCTTCCCCACTGCCTCCTCAAAGAGTATTCCTGACGTTACTACCGTGTCAATCAGGGCCCTAGCAGGATACAGACTCAATTTAGGCATTTTGAGCAGAGTTTAACAGAGACTTTTTAAAGCTGTGGGTGCGGTAAGAAAACCTAAAAGAGATAATTTGCTAGTAACAGTTGAACAGGAAGGAACAAAGGGATGAAGAGGTTACAAGAAACCCAGGGACAGAAACTATGTCAGAGAGCAAACCAAAGGTCCAACTGAAGCTGTGACCTTTAGCCATGGGACGCAACTAAATGGAAGGGATCCCACATCAAGATGCATAAACATCCCAAACACACTCTTCCACATATAGTTCTTTGGGTGTCCTCACTGGTGGAAGCCAATCAGAAGCCGGAGGGCTGTGGAGCCCTGCTGATGCAGTCCCTGTCAGCCTTCAGGCACCCAGAGAAAGGGAAGAGAGGGGCTGAGAGTACATCATGAAGGGCAAACAAAAGATACCCAGCACGCCCACCAAGAAAGGGGAAGACACGAGCTTTTCAAGTCACTGTCTAATCATCCAGTGTCCTGCTTCCAAGAGAGGGTACAGCAATCAACACACTGGGTACTGGAGAAACCATTTTCTGAGCCCCTGAGAAGAGGCCAACATTGATAAGGAGATAAAAATAAAGATGAACTAACCTTTTCAAGCTGATCCATTTTTTCTGACCATTCCTAAAACAAAATAATAAAAAAGTACAGTTTCCAGGGAGAGCATCAGTAATACCAAGATTTTCCAAAAACAAAACAATCTAACCCCCCCCAAAAGCAACCAACAAACCAACCAACCAAAACAGCAAATTAAAAAATCCCATAAAGTTGGCCTAATATTAAGAAAGACAAGAGTCCTAAAAGAAGAAGAAAGTGAACTTAACATAAAATTCTAGAACACAAATATAAGCCTGCAGACTTTTACTAAGCTGTATCTGCTGTTCTGATGCAGCTTTTCAGCTCATTCCTGAGGGCTTTTCCATGAGTACTATTATTTTTTTCCTGGGAGTGGGCAGTCGGGACCAGCCAAGTTGATAACTCTGCAATTGATGTTCAGAAATTAATTTACTGAAAGGGGGGGCTCCAAAGCCCATGATAATTATTTTCCTTCTCATTTTAACAATATCCTTTCTGCAATTTGGCAGAAGTTAGAGGAAAAGGCATCATGCCCCTTATTCACAAATCACAGAACAGGGGAAAAAATAACCATTGGTTCAAAAGGCCAAGGCCATATTCCACTTGCCTACAATCAGAATCCATTAATTTTAGGTTATTTCTTCATTTAGATACACTCATACCATAGTTATCCACTAAGTATTGGTGAATGAGTTTCTTCCTGGCCAGTAAATATCCCAGCTGACTAATTTACTTTGTAAAACAGGTCAACCAACTACCTCATCTACTGTGGATGAAATAAACTATGCATTTTCTTAAATGAAATGTAATATAATAAACTGACCCTGTCTTAATAAATCAAGATTGCCATTGTAGCATCTTGATGCTTACCTTAAATTTAAAATGTCATTGAATAAAATATACTTCATAATTATTGTAACTGCCAGTAAAAGTATCATTTTTCTTTCTTATTGTCATTCATTCAGCATCTTTCAATGGATGGTACTATCGAGATTATAGGAGTTCCCCTATGTCTAGCTAGCTGCAGTTGAAAAAACTTAGGAACAGAACTATGTAGATCATGGGTGCTGGCCAGCTTGACAGCATCTTCTCCACTATAAAAGGCAAGCGTGTTGGGACTAGGCTTTGAGACGGGTTTTTAGAGCGCAGAGAACCTTTTCCTTACTTGGGACTCGCCACCACATTACGGACACACTAGTTCCCCTCTCCATTTTACAAAGCTACTCTTACATTCTCGACACATCTCATGACTATAACTGTAAAGTTTCTTGATAATTTCCCACCCTAAGGCCAAATGAAGTCTCTAGCAACTGATACATCATTCCTTTTCTCCTAGGTTGTAAATATTTTCTACTAAGTTTATGTCATGATTTTTGAAGTCATGTCACTAAGTGAAATCTTTCCACCAGTCTTGGGCAGTGCCACATATAAAATACCTGGTCCTTTCTGGCTAATGCCAAAGCCAGTCCTTCTGCCATTTTGGCTCTGTTGGCTTGGAATGTCTCATTCTGCTCTTGAAATTTCCGCATGGAAGCTGTTAACAAAGAGGCTCTATTTGAGATGTGGAAATCTTTCAGAAACAGCATGACAAATAGCCCACGTAATTACTTTATAACTGTCACCTAACAAAAAAGGTCAAGGTCACATAAGTGGATTATGAGACTGGGAAAAATCAGATCCATCTCGACTTTCACAGAATCTGTTGGCCTTAGTAATAGACCACAGTTTTTTGTTTGTTTCCTGTTGTTTTTGTTTTTTGGTAATAGTCAAGAATATACATTTAGGAAGATGCCAAAAGGTAACTTTTTAAATGGAACAATGATAAAACGCTGAGTTAGGAAGGTCGCCAGAAGACATCATTGCTGTTGCTAAGTGATGACTACTGCCATCTGGTATAAGTGGGGGAAAATAGATCATGCCCCTTATTCACCACTTTATCAGAATTAAAAAATAAATAAATAAAAACAAAAAAAATCTTTCTTTCACTTTCTTTTCCTTAAATAATTTTTTTAGCATATATTATATCAAGAAAAAATAACTTTCTACTACCGTTAGCATCTTTCTCAGATTGAACCCGAAGGAGAACATATGATTTAGGGTAGACTAAACAAAATACATGTTCTATTGTTGGAGGAGTGATGACAGAGATTTCCCCCAGTTACTGAACAGAGCAGCAATGAAGCCATAGCTAGAATCAAAGTCTCATGATCTAGGCCCAAGGGCTGGGTACTAGATTTTACCAAAATCTCAGGGCAGCCAAAAAACTGGTCAACTGGATGAAGACAAGCGGATACATATAATGACCTTCTCCTAAGAATGCCCATAGGCAACATAAAGATGAGCTGCATGTTTATAAATATCAGACAAATGTTATAGCAACCTGATTAAGAAGTATACTACTTATAAAATAAAGATTTGAGCTACGACAAAGGACAAATTTAACCATACGCCATTGTTTCATTTTAAAAAACTAAACCCTGAAAAGATTGAAAAAAAGCAGGAAAAAAATACGTACAATCCTGGTGTTTTTCTAACGCAATTTCAAGCTTCTCTTTTATCTTCTGCAAGTTTCGGACCTGTTCAGCATAGTCTTGGGTGAGGAGGGTGACGCACATACCAGGAATGGACAAACATCAGGAAAGGAAGTTAATTCAACAAAAAAATGAGTGAAAATGATGACGATTTTCTCAACCTGAAAACCATTCCTGTTAAGGAAAGCTAGGCAGACAGCCTCCCATTAACAATGAACAACACAGGCAAACAAGTATAGTACAAACCAACCACAGTGTACATGGTGAATACAAACAGGCAGGTTTGTTTAGCCTTCATAGAGAACAATTCGACCCGGTCTGACCATCAGCAATGTCCTGCTATGAAAACCAGTACTACCTCAGGACTTAATTTCAAATCTCAGTTCTCACGTCCCCTTCCAGTCTCAGCAGTAGGAGAGATCAGAGGGAGCTCACTCAACAGCTCACTTACAGTCCATTCACCTGAGTAACAGTGGATAGGGCAATAGCAAACACCTTACCACAGCATCGCCTTTACCAGGAAAGTACTTCATTCTCTAGAACAGTCAGCTTCCTTTCTACATAAGAACTGAGCTGCCTATGCCATATTAAAAGTGAAAGTCAGAATTAATTACCTAGGTGGCCAAAGAAGATAGTATGGTATAGTGGAAAAGGAGACAGGCTTTAGTTCAAATCCCAACTCTGTCACTTTTTAGCTGGGAGACATTACGCAAATTCTTGATCCTAAGTATTAGTTTCTTCATTTATCAAATGATGACTAACGGTACCTACTTCAAAGGATGCACTAGATAAACTGTGTTTTATACGCCGTAATTAGTTAATGAGCTGGGTGTTTTATGTGCCTTAAGCAAATGGCACAGAGAGCTCGAGAAAGGTAGCTGCCATTGTCGTTGTTCACCCTGAGCCTGCAGCAACACTCAGGACAGAAGTAGGATCAGTAAACGTCAGTTCTCCTCCCTGTCCCTTCTCTAAATCAAGCCCAAACTACCCTTCCTTCTGTATTAGTGAAGCTATATATTATTTTATAGTTTTCTCCTCAATATTAAAGAAACACAAAAAGTTATTTCACCTCTGTTAATGAGACTATTTACAGGTAGGGGTAGCGGGATAGTAACAACAGAGTTTAAAGTAGACTTCAGTTAAGAGTATGGACTCGAGCATCAAGCAAATCTGGGTTTGGATCCCAGCTCTACCACCTACTACTTGTGTGACCTTAACCTCGCTATAAATGAGGCTCTAGTGAGGAGAGAATGAATAATGGACTAACAGGTCGCTGTGACCTACACTATGGACCTTTGGTAACTACACGAACACAAAAATTTCACATACAATTTGGTGAATTTTTTAGTTTACTGCTTTTACTCCAATAAAATGGGCATAAAGCCAAGGGACAAAAAGAAACATAGAAGTCATTGACCACTTCACAAGATGAAGCTTTCAAAATGTATCCACCGGCAGACACTAAAATAAGCACTCACAACTCTGTGGCAAACATGCCCTGCTCAGGCAAAGGACATAACGGGAGGTGTGTGAATTATAACTGCACACCAAAGACATAATGAGCCTTACAGCTTTTATACAGGTGTTGAGCTGGAAATATCACTGAAAAGTGGCCCAAAGACCCAGAATGATACTTACACAGGTGATATGTAGCTGGAGCAAGTGGCAATGTAGCACCAAACCCTCTCTGGTGCTGAAGAATCCAACATCTATGGGCCACTCCCTGTAAATACTGTCCCCTACCCCTCTTGGCCTGAAAGCAAGCTATGATAACGGGTGAAAGATGGTCAGATCTATTCTACATATACTTTGAATACCTTTCATATCCATGACTAGAAACCTCAGGAGCAGAAAAACATATGTATTTTTTTCTAACTTTAAAACTCAGTTTCGAATTTACACTATTGAGTACACTAACAAAAGAGGCGAACAAAGGGGATACAGATTGCTCCTTTTTGACTAAGAAGATCAAACGATGTCAAAACAACTGTAAGGTCACGCTACATGGCTGTGTTATAGGGAGAGAGGGTCAGGCAAGGCGAGTTTCCTCTGTGTCCCTTTATGAGTTCTTGGACATACCAGAAAGTCTGGCCTCTAATTTCCGTATCTGTTCGTTCCTCCTCAAAAGCTGGGACGAAAGGTCTTCTCTGGAGCTGCTTCCATCAGAGGCCTGTTGAGACAGACACCAAGAGAGGTCACAGTCATCCATGGGTTTTCAGCAACGAGGCCCACTACTGAGCCAGAAAGTGACAATGCTATTTTAGGTTTGGTTACACTTTAATTAACTGTGATCATTGAAAAGCTTCTTAACGTACCTGGGCCCTAGTTCTCTACCTGTAAAGCAGAAGCATCACTATCTCCATCTATAATGTAAAGGAGATAGAAGATGCTAAACAGATAAACTATGTGTGTGTGTATACACACTATTGGAATAAACGGTGGTAAACAACTCCATTATGATTGTATTACACCAAGTACATAATACAGAAAATAAACTTTCAGTGATAAAAAAGGAAATCACTTTATTTTTCCAAAGGTAAAGTCCAAGGATAAGGGGGGAAGGTTTATAGCAAGGAATCAAAGGCTGGTCTGTGATGAAGAATCTATCACTGACATTGACAGTCTCAGTATCTTCATCTATAAACAAAAGGATGCCCATCTAAAGCTCTAAAATGCATCAAAGACTTCAGCAGATAATACACATTCAATAAATCAACATATTAATGAGATATCAATTTTCCCCAACAATATAGAATATTTTAAAACACATGGGTACTACTATTACTTTGGGCACTGCTTACTAGTGCTAAGAAATAATGCTTTATTTTTTTAAGGTTTTTTTTTGGTGAAGAAGATTGGCCCTGAGCTGACATTTGTTGCCAATCTTTCTCTCTTTTTTTTTTTTCCCTCCCCAAAGCCCCAGTACATAGTTATATATCCTAGTGATAGGTCTTTCTAGTTCTTCTATGTGGGACACTGCCACAGCATGGCTTTATGAGCGACGTGTACATCCACACCCAGGATCTGAATCAGCAAACCCTGGGCTGCTGAAGTGGAGTGCATGAACTTAACCACTTGGCCATGGGGCCGGCCCCAATAACTCACTTTGTCTTTGTTCTTTCAACTATAAAATTTTTAAAAATACAGAAGAGTAGGGAGAACGGTTTAAGGAACATTCTCCATCTACTTTAACAATTGCTGACGTCTTCCCATATTTGCTTCATCAATTTTTATTTTACTAAAGTACTTCAAATAACAGACATCATGACATTTCATCCTAGATACTTTGATAAACATTTCTAAAATATAAGGACATTTTCCTTTATAACCACAATGCCATTATCAAACCTAACAAAATTAAAAATATTATCTAATATCCAGTCTTTAGTCATGTTTCCCCATTTCATTCCCCAAATGTTTTCAAAGGTGGTTAACAATTCACTCTAAATATTCATTCACCCATCCAGCCACCCGCCCAATCCAGCATTTATGGAGACTCAGGAGAATGCATAGTTAAGAGGGAGTCTCTGGAGGTGGAAGGGCTGGGTTAAAGTCCCATCCTCACCAGTTATAAACTCTAAGAACTTGGGCCAATCAGCCACCTTCTCTGTACACTGGTTTCCCCATACGTAAACTGTGACAACAAACATGATCGACGTCACAGAGCTGCGGTGAGGACTAAATAAATCAATACTGGCCAAGTCCCTAAGACAGAGCCTGGCACATAATTAGTTTTAATACAACTTGTCTATTATTAGCAGGAGTTATGACTATTACTGTCAGTGAGACATCCTATTCTCAGCATTGTGCTAAGCACTGGGAATAGTGGTGATACAAAGTTCCTACCTAAAACAGCAGCAGCTGCAGCAACTGCTAGTTATGAAATGCTTGTTAAGAGCCAAGAACTATGCTAAGTGTTTTATATACTATGCGGAAAAGAGTCAACATTACAGGCCTGAGACTGCTATCCTTGGGAAGTCCTGCTAGTAAGGTTAGTCCCAGGCTGGCCTATGGGAACTTAGATTTTGCAAGGGTTCCCACCATTTCTGATAAGAATGACTCATAGTACCTACACTGTTTTGCTTCTGGGAGTCTGGAATTTTGGAAATGCCAGGCAGAGGGTGCCTACGTGATGAGCCTCCAGTAAGATCCCTGGCACTGCTGGGGGAATTATGTGTGTCCTCTGTAACTCCGCTAGGAGAGGACTCTTGGAAGCTTGTGCCTGGTTTCCTCCAGGCTTTACCCCCCACGCCTTTTCCCTTTTCTGGTTATGTCTGGTATCCTTTCCCTGTAATAAATGACAACAGTGAGTAAAACTATGCTGAGTCCTGTGAGTCCTCCTAGTGAATATTCAAACCTAAGGGTGAACCTTGGGGACCCCCAACACACATTCTTTAATAAAGACATGTATAGTTCCTATGCCCATTTTACAGATGTGGAAACTAAGGCATAGAAAAGTGAAGGAATTTGCCAAAAGTCACACAATAACGATGAAGTAGGGAATCAAATCCAGGTCCAAATCTACAAGCTGACCTGAGTTTCATGAAGCTCTTAGTCTAGTGGGAGAGACACACCAGCAAATCATCAACACCAATGCAGTGTAACAGGTGCTGATACAGAGGTAAGTAGGAGACTAGGGACCAAACTCAGCCAGGAGGGATGACGGGTAGAGAGGGTGAGAGGGGCAGGTTGGGTCAAGGGGGCTTCCTGGAAGTAACATGTGAGCTGAATCTTTAAGGACGCACAAAAGTCTGTGAGAGGAATGCAAGCGTGAAAGGAGGAGACAGGAGACACTCCAGAGAGGAACCAGCACATGCAAACATTTGTAGGCATGAAGGAATGTTGTCCATTCCAGGAAGTGCAATAAGTTCAACAGAGCTGGAGCACAAGGTGTAGGAAAGGAGTGTGAGATGAGGCTGGATAGGTAAATGGGGACAAGACCACAGTGTTTACCATTATACTATAATAACGAGTTTGCACTTCATCCTGAAGATGAGAGGGAGGCCATTGAGCAATTTTAAGCATTGGAGAGACATGAACAGATCCGTTCTGGGGAGTTATTGGAGGCAGGGCACCCAGAGAGGCTACCACAGTTGTCCAAGAAAGAGAGACAGTCTGACATAAAATGGAAGTAAATGTACTACTAGTAAGTAGAGTGGAGAGCGAAAGTCTGAGACATTTAGGAGATGGAAGCCGAAAAACTTGCTGGCTGATTGCACATCAGGAAGGGAAGGAGGGAAGAGTCTAAAACTCCAGGACTCCTTGGTGGTGACTTGAGGGATGAAGGTGCACAGGTGGAAATGGAGTTAATGAACTCAGTTTTGTTCGTTTCAGAATTTGAGATACCAGAGGAAAGGCATCTGGTTAGAGAAATACATGCAGTGGGATATAAGGGCCTGGAGATAGGGAGTGAGGATCAGAATACATATATAGCAGGTTCAAAGAGATTATCTTACAAGTCTCAAAGCAAAACATTTCCTGAATTCAGGCCAATCTATCTGGAACACACTGGAGATGAGAGACTTCATTTAGCAAGTCAGCATGAAGGGAAAGCAGGTACTTCTGCCGAGAACTCAGCATTAAAGCTACATCCTTCAGCCTGGTGATCAAATGCGCATTTCTATTTCCTGTTAAATATAGGAGTCAATGATAATTTAGATCTCGTAATCTTATTGTTCAACCCCCATAACCTAATAGCTTCTGCCAGGTAATCTGACCTGGGACAGGAAGCATAAGAAAGGAGAAGGAAGTCTCATCTGACCATGGAAACAATTCAAGTGTCTGTCACCAGGAGAAGACAGAGATAAATTGTGGCCTTTTCAGATGCTGGAATCTCATACAGCAGTAAAAATAAATGAACCACAGCTTCATGTAACAAAGATGCATTCTAGAAACATGTTGATTAAAAAATAAAAAACAGTAAGCCCAAGAAGACTATAGTGTACTATTTTTATGAAGTTCAAAAATAAGCAACATTAAATAATAAATTGTTTATGAGTAGATACATATTTGGTAGGATATACTAAAAAGCAAGGGAATGATAAACAAAATTTAGGACAGTGGTGATCTGGAAGGGAGGGAGGGACGGGAATTGGGAAGAAGCATACAGGTGACTTCAACAATATCAATAACATTCTAGTTTTTTGATAGGTGACAAATTAAGCATTCATTTTGTTTTTATGCTTTACACTTTAAGTTCACATCACATACATTCTTGTACATATATAAAGCATTATAAATCATTTTTAAAAAGTTATCTGACGTTAAAAGGACCCTGTCATCCACCAAAGACACACTTTTAGTCCTATGTGTGACATTTACCTAACAAAGCAGCATCCTCATCTTTTGAAATCTTTTCCACTACAAAGGTACTGTACAAATAAGGGACACACTGCAGTCACCGGTGCCATCTTTTCATCAACTTTCCCAATAAAATAGTTCACTCTGGCTAACTCCACACAACTCACAGACCTTGTTAAGCAACAGTGACTTAAAGTATATTTGTCTGTAGAGACAACGGGCTGAGGCATTTTGAGAAATGAAATGTAAAAGAAGAGGCACAAGGTATATAGATGGAAAAAGAGGACAAGAGGACAATGCAGAGAATATGGAAAGAGACTTGCAGAAAAATAAAGAAAAAAAACAGAGGAGCACTTCAGAGTAACAATCATCATATATAAACTACAAATAATCTTGCAATTTTAAAAGAATACTTATCGGAAGGATTCCTTGAAATATTATTTTTGAAATGTACTGAGACTGTACCAAATATTAAAAACCTTAGAAGATACTTACAAAGTCATCTCCTGAGTCAGCTCCCATGGAGGCAACCGATTCCTTGCTCACCGACCGTGGGATCCTAGCAGCACCTCCTGGCCTCTGGGAGACAGCAGTCTCTTCTGCAATTTTCTTCTTTAGTTTTGCAAACATTTTTGCTGCGTGGCTATTCTTCACGGATGACCAACTCTTAAACCACCACAGCACGTCTTATGCCAGCAAGCAGGAATTGAGAGACAGGTGCCTAAAAAGTTCCAGACATCCAAGCAAGCTGCATTTCCACTTTAATGTGGGCCAAGGGCTTACGGCAACACGGTATCTATAAATCAGGTGAAAGAGAGCTCTAAGTCAAACACCGGAGAGATTTCACATCTGAGTTGCTATGTTAAGCTTCGGGTTTCAAAATTAAGTTTCATAATTTTACATGTACACTTAATAGAATACAACTACTAAACATTTCAAAAGCACTCAGGTGCTTCATATGCACACGCAGAAGAGGAAATCCGACCTTGAGAAGGTGAAAGAACCCGCCAAAGATTGTGTGGCGAAGTGGCAGGACTGGTATTTGAACACAGGACTCTGACTCACAAGTCCCTATTTTTTTTTATTACATCAAGGTGGCTATGGCATATAACTTCCCAGGGCAAACATTAACATCACATAACATTTCTGAATCCTTCCCTCAATAATACTAAGTTTAACTACAAGTTAGTCTTTTTTTTTTTTAAATGAAGATAAAAACATGTAACTCAATATGGGGAAAAGGTGTGATGTTCTAACGTTCCAAGACCGTTTGCAATCAGCTGTTCATTGGAGAAAGCTGATAACCTAGAAAAAAACAGGCAAGACGGACAACTATATTATATAAGCTAATAGCCTCAAACATTTCCTGGAAACGCTGTGTGGTTCTCTTTAAGGGTGATTAAAATGACCTCAAATCAGCTTCTTTTGTTTAGAATGTTTTAAATGATATTCAACACGAGATTCAAACGTCTTTTCTTCCCAATGGTGTATGAAACACTAATATTCTGGTTCCAACCTTAACTTTTCATGTTTTGTGGAGGATATCTAAGCATCTGCTCTAAGATCTACAAATGACGGCTCACCGCTTCAGATCACCCATGTAAGTCTGCACAATTCTTCAAAAACTTTACTTCAATGTCTGTAAACCACCTACTCACCTGGCTTATCTACTAGATTTAAAACAGCTTGGAGATCAAAGCATTCTGTCCTGCATGAAGACAAAGATAAAATGCATCGGATATTTCCTTTCAACTGTAAGGCCAAAATGTTGCAGTGTCGCGGGGCGGGAGGAGGGGGTGGAAGAGGAAGGACGGAGGATTAAGGGAGGAGGTAAGAAAACCTGTCACTGCCACAATCCTCAGTGGGCTACCTTCCCTCACCCTGATCTCCTTTGCATTTGTGATCTGCCTAAGAGCTTCAGTTACAGACACAAAAATTAGAATCTCTCATTGCAGTAGGCGCCCACACTCACTTTGACTTGGGAGCCCTGGGCAAAACAACTTGAACAAGATTAAGGTTCCCCAGGGCCAGCATTTATTTCTCAGTTGATTCTGACAGTCACACATTGTTTGTTCACCCGGCCAGACCCTGGGCTGTCTAGTCACAGAGCCTTGACTCGCACTAAGTTGCTGAGAGAAAGGATGGCTGGGTCGGGTAAAAGACAGCTACCTGACGCCCAGGGAGGCAGGCAAGTACCTGCCACGGCAGTCTGGACCCCACTCAGGCTCCTTCCAGACCTGCCCGTGCTTGGACCGTCAAAGGAGGGAAAGAGCCAACGTCTCTCCCATTTGACAGCAGGGAAACTGAGACCCAGACAAGAGGAGGGACTTGTCCAAGGTCGCGCAGGGGGGAATCCCGGAACCCAGGGCTCCAGACTCCCAGGCCGGCAGCCCGCCTCCGTCCCCACCCCAGCCCTTTCAGCTCCCGGGACCGCCCCCCGCCTTAGGTCTTGGGCAACCCCGTCCTGGCCGCTTTGGGGGCAGACCGAGGCCACCGGAAGGATGAGGGGCCTGCCCGCGTCTCCGGCCCCCACCCGCGCACCTGCCGCTCTCTGGGCAGCCGGCAGAGCCCCGCCTCCGGGGCCTCTCGTGAGTGCCGGCCCGCGTCACCAGCCCCCACGGCCGGCCGGGAGCGGAGCAGCGACCCGGAACCGCACTTGCACCAGCGCGCCGGAAGTGGCTGCGCGCGGAGCACGTCCGCCGCGCGCATGCGCCCGCTTGCGGTTCCTGCGGCCGGCGGCGCGAGCCTCGGGGTGGCGGTTGGGCCGCGACGGCTGCGGGGCGCGAGCGCCGACGGGGCGCTCACCTAGGCCGGCTTGCCACGTCAGCGAACGGCCCGACCCGCGAAGGATGACTGGGTGGCTGAAGCCTGTCTAGCTTCCTCTTGTCTTTAAGGACGCGGTGCGGAGCTGGGGAAGTGGGAGGAGCCTCATGGCAAAAGGGGAAGAGCCCAGTAGGTGCCGTGGTGCCCTCGTGTGCCGCGTGGATAGAAACCCCGGGCCGCGGTTGCGCTGTGCCCGCCGGGAGCTTCCATTCTCCCCGCATCCCCGTCCCGCTGCATCCTGCACAGCCGCCTCGTCACTGTGTAGCAGGCGATCACTGCACGTCCCTGCCTCCCTCCTCACATGGAAGTCTGTGGCTCCCGGAACTAGTCCTGGGACTTCGCGCCTCGTGACTAGTGGTTTAATGCTTGTGCCCACGACCTCATATAGGTTCTACGTTTTATATCGCAACCCAGGACACACATAACGTCCCACTGAAAGAAAAGTTTCCAGAATCATAGCCTGATTATATAGTGCACTCCCGATATGTGGCATTTCTTTTAAAAACTCTGGCGGCAGCCCACCACATTCATTTCACTATCCACTAGTGGTCCTTCAAGTTTTGACATATGAAAAAAGTCCAGAGGGGAAAAACCGCCTCGTTTAAAGTTACAGCGCAAATTAGTAGCCTACGTCGGGCGTCCGGACTCCTCAGTGCCAACCAAACCAGACGGTCCACACTGAAATTGCTCTTCTTGCCCCAGCCCCAATGCTAGCCTTCACCCTCCTCTGAAACAATGCCTCCCTCCGCGTGTCCCAGTTCTGACCACCGGGGGCAGGGTAGGGAAACACCAAGACCAGGAGCCAGAAGAAATTCACAAACTAGAAGGATAAGCATCGAACCCACAACCCAAAGACAGTGTCTGGGGTTTTATCTGAAAGATACAAACCCTAACAGTTTAGCACTTACGTTGTCAGCAATTCGGAAGAAGTACCAAAAACTTTAAGCAAATAATGTTTATTTTTATATTGATGATACACTTAATATATACGTAGATTCAAGATACAAAATTCATTTACAAGAGTTCACACCTGATGAATATAGTCACATTCCTAGAGAACATTTATCAATGCAAAAATGTCTTCCATACATTGACAACAAAAATCAAATATTCTGTAATCTTGTTATTCAATAAACATCAAAACAACATTTAACTTTCCAGCCTCTAGTATCTAAGTGCCCTCAAGGTGGCAGGCACCATATAACAGAAGAAAACATTGGAAAGACAAGGGCCTACTGAGTCTCTCTGCAGAATCACAGTGTTTACTCTGAAATTTTTAGTGAAGTAGTTAGTGAAAAGGCTTGCTATCCTTTATGACAAATCACATATCATACAAGAGTCAAAAGTGATGAACTCAAGAAAATAAAATGTTTCAATAACTTCTCAATTTCTAAAATCTATGAAATATTAACCATAACAGACAAAGCAGTAAAAGGCTGCTGAAAAGGAAGAAAACGGGAAAACACCCTTAAAAGTATGTATGGCTTAAGCAATTTAGAAACACAACAGACAAGACTTTTACAATACCACAAAAGTTCAAGTCAAATGATGTTGACAATATAAGTTTCCCCCTTAGTCACTGGTAGTAAATAGCCCCTTCAAAATTTATTCTACTGATAACACATATAAAACTAATGAATCCAAATGTTTTGCTGTCTCACAGAGCTGAGTTGATGGATTTTGTTCTAAAGTATTAACCCACAACACCCAAAATTTAATACAAATGAGCAACAAGACTATGTCTCAAGGATTACAGTGATTTGTGAATAGCTAGATAGGCAACCAATTAGCTTCATATTTGCACGACAGATTAGCAGCACTTGGATAAGAACTGTTACATGAAAATTATTGTGCTTCAATCTCTTGAGGAGAGCTAATAAATATAACTCTATAATCCCTATAGTGTTACAATTCTATAACATTTCAGTTACAGACGAGCACAATTTTTTAAGTATTTCACACCACTAGAAAATCAAGTAATTATATTCTGCAAATGTAATTTCTGCTATGATTGAAACAAGTGCATTTCTGCCTAATATCCATAATATAGACAATAGGTTCACCATTATTTTCAGGGAAAAAGATCAAACATAACTTATTTTAACTCTTATTTGATTATCTTAACCTTTAGTGATGATGTGAATAAAGAAAAAGGATATTCAACCTTACAGTGGAAATTGCTGAGAGAAAATAATAACGTGGCCTGAAATAACAATAATCTTTAGAGCAAAGTATAAAATTATTTATAACTGCTTTATCTGATTCCATGATTAATGAAATTACTATTTGTACTGGTGCTACACAATGAAGATAACCTATTTATCTACTTGTAAACTCTACTATGAAAATGTTAGGACGTTGTATCTGCCTTTCCTATTATCTAAGACCTTTCTACCTCAACTGGGAGAAGCCTCCAAAATAGAAGACTCTGTTGAACAGCAAGGTTTATTAAAAACAAAAAACGGTTGGAGAACTAGCCATATGGTCTATGTGGCAAAAGGAATGTACCCAGATAACTATAAAAAGCCATGAACACAAAGCCCTAAAATATTTTGCTGAACCGTTAAAAGTTCTTTCTGATAAGATAAAGAAATTAGTTAAAAACAAACAAACAAACAACTAATTCTTCAGGAAACAGTAATAAAAATTCTTATTGCCCTAAAACATTTTAAGCAGTTTTTCCTGTAGATTTTTAATACATCACAACATATATTTATAACTTATTAAAAAAATCAGTAACATGCAAAGAAGGGTAGGAATAAGATTTTTAAAAATACAGTGGTTATTTCTCTATGGTTTGGAAGTATTTATTTGGGGATTATCATATATGATCATTTCACATTTTATAGACTGTACAGATTTGACATTTGAGAAAACTTCCGGGTGAAATTGTAATGTTTACAAATCTTAATTTTCAATCATGGACAAGTAGACATTCACAACAGCTTTAAAAGAGAAAAGAATATTAGTGATAGAAGATAAAATTTTAAATATTGTTTACTGCAGATCTAGAAAGGCTAGCTATAATTCCCTATCTCATTCTGAAAGTGATATAATCACTTGGTCCATTAACTTTCATTCCATAAGCCCATCAGAAAAGGAAAAATCTGAACCCTGAAATTACCAATGTCTCAATAAACAATACTACACCTCAAAAGATGATTGTCTTAGGAGATAGCCTGGAATTGTCCACCAAAATAGGAAAATATTTCCAACGTATAGTCCGTTCTATGACCAAATTCAGGCTTTATGATTAAATGAATCTGGAGTGCAGAATTAATATAATTTACTTCAAACTATTAAAAATTCTGCATCTACTGTTCAAATATGTTTTAAAAAATCATAGTGCTTAGCGAAGTTTGATAACTAATTTAAAATATAACTTTAAAAAAAAAAAACCACAGAAGAAATTAACAAAATATTTTAAAATTAAGAAATGGTACTTCAATAAGTGATTAAGTAACAATGTTATGCAGAAATGGAATTCTTCTCAAAAGCCAATATTAAACCAAACTAAGAAGTGAAAAATACCAATTTTAGCATAAGAAAACATTTCATATCTACAGAATTCCAAAGGAAATATTTCTATGGTACCAACAAATTAATTATACTTAATTTAATAGATTTATCTTTACCCAATTAAGGGCATGTCCCCCTACATCATCCTGACACCCTTCCCCCTTCAGTAGGTGACTGATTCCATTCACACATCAATTATTATTCCTTAAACACAAGGCATGCTTAATATGTCTCCGTGTTACAAAAACTCAGTGAAGCTGGGACACAGTGTAATATTATGTTTTGATCATCTAGATTGAGGAAGATGAACTGCCTTTAAAAAAAATTTTTTTTTCAGGTAAAGTGGCCAGAGTATCCAGGAAAGAACCAGAGGTATAGCACGAATAAGTATCGAGTATCAATGTCTAAGAGGACAGGAGAATGGGGCGAAAGGGCTTGGTTTTCTAAGCAATTCTTATCTTGTTTAACTGCAAAGTAACTGGCTTTACAACTGTTAGAGGTCAGACTCACAATGTCAATCTCATCTACTGCACTTTTTATTGCTGCTAAGCTCCTCGAATCAATGTCCACATTAAGCCTGAGTCAGTTCCACGAATTCCAAACAGCACAACATCTGCTCTGCTACTCTCCCATTGCAATAAATGGTTTGGTTACTAAAACAACAGAACATCAGACACCATGGACACTTTCACTGATTTTTCAGAAACGGTACATTACCAAATTTAATATTTAAGAAAAAGGCTATTATAACTTTATTTTAAACTTAGTGTAATTGAAGTGTTATGAATACTTTGCTGTTTTCTTAAAAATACAGTGAAGAGGCAAATGTAACATTTTTGGGGTAGTAAAATTGACTCCTAACTAACTTCTCTTTAAGATAATTTACTGTCGGATCACATAGATTTACTCTTCTGAAGAATAATGGGGTAAACAGTTGCTCTGCAGTTATATTTTATCATGCAAAAATAACCTCTACTTAATTTCTGCAGTGAATGTATTCAAATGCATATCAAACATCTCCTACACTCTTCCATGCAAATAAACATGCCCAGTAAAGACAGGAGTAACTCAACATTGATACTCTGATATTTCATAGGTTCACAAGTTGGCACTGCATATACTTACTATCCTTTTATCCTCCCCCACCGTCATCTTTGGTAGAGGTTTGATGGCCCAGATTTTATAGCACACCATGCACCTAATATTAAGAATTCTATTTCATGTGTGAATATATCATCAATTTGCAGAACAAAAGTGGTCTCACAGAGACAAATAAATACAACGGGAGGCATTTTATTCACTGGAAGCATATTCTCAGATGAGCATACTCATCTTCGATATGCAACACCAATAAGAAAAATCAATAGTCGGAAATGCCAACACAGGACTAAATTAATCACAGCTGCTGCAAATATACAGATTAACAACCTCCTGTCCCACATTAAATTCCACCCCACCTAGGTAAAGCCTTTCCCTAGCTAATGCCCCTTTTTCTGCCTCACAGAGACAGACATAAAATGAGACACATCAGTAAAAAAAAAAAAAAAATTGTCCCAAAATGAAAATTCAGTATTAGGTATTGAAATTGCAACTAGGAACATATTTCCCAATTTAAAGGACATTTTCCTATCTATTTTGAAATGTGATCAAAGTAGTTTTTTCCACAGTCCCTTGATTCTCAATATAAATACTACTCAGTAATAATACTTAACAAGAGGTCAAGAAAATAAAGGACTAATATAGCTTAAGAACCTGCTGGTGTCTCAGTTTCACATACTTAGGTTTTTCAGGTTTATATCACTAATTTATCCTCAGTTTAAATGAAAATTGGCAGATGATTTTAAAGCTAAGAATATCCAGCTTTCTGTTAAGATCTTCATAGCCTAATTTCAACTCCAAAGTAGCCCAATTTACCCAAACACAAGCCCCTCAAAATAGAGGCTTATGAATGAGATACAGTCACAACCTAATTAACAGCAGCATGAACAATGCCACTATGATGTCCTCACAGAACTTAAATAAATTCAGCCCACAATGGGTATGGGTATATAATATACACATACTGTATCACTGCATACCAGTATATTTACAAATATGTACATATATACAAAAAGTATACACAGAGATTGCATTGAGCATCACAAAATATAC
This sequence comes from Equus quagga, assembly GCF_021613505.1. Lineage (NCBI taxonomy): Eukaryota > Metazoa > Chordata > Mammalia > Perissodactyla > Equidae > Equus > Equus quagga. The sequence continues at coordinate 86,575,187 of NC_060267.1, forward strand.
ACATGCCATTACAAATAAAATAAAGATTTCAAATAAATAAGGTCAACAAAAGAGCCCTCAACGTAAATACCCTTTATATTCTCCAAACACACACACAGGAACATATACACCCAAAATATCACCAGGAGATTCATACCATTCATATTCATATCAAATCTTTTTACTCACTTAGGGTGGGGAGGTGGTTCTGAATCACTGGCAGTAGCCAAGTTTGCAGACCTTGGTACCTCACTCTATTTCCAGTCCAGAATGTTCTCTGTATATCCGGCTGATTACAAGTCTCCGTGGATAACTAAGCACAAGATTTTTCAACTGAGTCCAAACCCCTTCTAAGAGACAGAAAGTTACTAAGTCACAAAGGTCAGAGATTGAACTTAAAGAATGCTAAAGAAAGCTCCATAGTGATATATAAATCAGCCTTGTAGCTTTTTTCCTTCACCTCAATGAAACTCAGTTCCATTGTCACCTAGTATGTTTCAGGGAATTCTAGCACAAGAAGAAAACAAAGGGCAGTAGCCACAAGTGAGGAAAAAATAAAACCCAGACTCTGTATCAGGAAAATTTCAGTCCTGACTAGACTGCATTTGGCTTTTATAATCTCAAAACATTTCAACTTGGTAAAAATAGAAAGGGTACAATAAATTCTATGTGCTTTGACGGGTTTTGAGAGCACCACTTCCTAGGAGGAAAACACACACACACACACACACACACAACGAAGAATATATCCTGGCTAAAACCAAAGATAAAATGTCTCGCTTGTGGATTTTTTTATAATTAATAAAGAAAAATTTGCTAGAGCTGACTTACTGGTTTCAATATTTGCTATATTAAAAAAATATCATAACCTTTGTGCCAAAATATAAATCTCTAATTCTTTCTTTTCTCATTCATTACAGAAAGCAGCCTGAGCTGCCAGAAAGACTGAGCTGAGATCAGGAGATGTGTTTTATTTGTAGCTCTATCACTACAAAGAATCTGATAGCTTTTTGGGGTCTCAGCTTTCTCTTCTGTAAAATAGGGGTAGTTGCTTGACTAACTTTGGAAATACATGGATAAAGAAAGAGAAAATAATTCCATTGTGCTTAGTTTTGCTTTGTGTATGACCGACTTCTTGCAACCTTATACTTTCTGTTTTGTTTACAATGATTCTTCAGGGAGGTGAGAGACTGTGTATCAGAATCTCCAGGGGGAGTTTGTGCAATTTGAAAACAAACAAGTGCTCAATCCCATTGCTTTGCTTTGTTCTTAGTTCCAATATTTAAATTTCTATAAGTTCTAAAAATAAATAAATAAAGGGCTTAACATTTTTACATTTATAAAGGGGAGCGGTACCCACTGTAAAATGAGACTCTTTGCCACTGCCATCTTGAGCCCATTGGGTGATTGTCCTTTTACGTCTCTTCCTCCTTGACTAAAGTAATGCCTTAAAATGTAGAAGCTGGGTGATGGGTACAAGAGGGTTCATTAAACTCTGTGTATGTTTAAAACTTTCATAATAAAAAGTAGAAAAAAGAAAGAAAAGACAAAGAAATATGAAGTGTTTGCACAAAGGTGATCTTCTCAATAAGGCTTACCCTGATCACTCATTTCAACATTGTTCTTTGCCCAAAAATAAACAAAAAATTTCCCTTACCATTCTCTCTATTTTCTTCATACTCCTTACAACTTTCTAACATAATGTACTTATTTATTACATTTACTGCCTTACTCCTCCCACTAGAATGTAATCTTCATGAAGACAAAGACCTTTCAGTTACTTTGTTTGCTTCCTCAATGCCCAGAACAAAATCTGGCGCATAGTTGTTGTTCAATAGAAGTTTTTTGGAGGCATGAGTGAAACAGTTTAGAATTTTCTAGCAGCTTTTCTCTCAAGATCATTTCAGTTCACTTCAGATTTTTAAGTACCAGTAAGGAATTACACTACTATTAGCTTAAGGAGCAATGTCATCACCTAAACCCTAATGGGATTTCTAAGACCCCTTGTTCTCAAACATGTTTCTAATCACAAAAGCTCTAATTTCTGCAGGAGATTCTCTCTCTGAACTAGTTTCTACAACTCAGTGGGACCCAGTATTTTCTTGGCCAAAAACTAGGTAAATATGATCTAGGAAGAAAATGTTAGATACACTTAAAATCAGGGAAACTAGATTTTCAGGTGGCAAGGGTGGGGAAATCACTTATCTTTCGGAACCAAGAGTTCAAATTATAGAACCATAGAATTGGTTAGGACCTCGGGCCAACACCTGCATTTTACAGAGGAGAGTGCTAAAAAGCAGAGACGTGAAGACACTAGTCAAAGGGCATAAAGCCAGTTACCAGGAAAGCCAGGATTAGAACTCAGGTCTCCTACTTCTCAGACCAGTGTTCTTTACGCTAAACAGGTGAGGACAAAGCTCAGGATGAGAAATATTATTTTACGCATCAGAGAACATGAAAACATGTGCTGTTAGGAACACTACTGGCACAGAACTTCAGGGGTACTGAAAAAAGGTCACACAATTAAGGATAGTCTATTGCTGTAGTCCAGTGACTTCTGTTACCAAAGGAAAGCTACAAAGTTTATTAAGGTATTGAAATGAAAGGAAAGCAGTCTTTATCTGATAATGAAAAACAACCCAGAGCAAAGAAAATCTCTCTCCAGGGTAACTTTTCCAAAGCTTTTTGAAATAATGTTTAAAAGAACAAACAAAAATAATTAAAAAAATGAAACACCACAAAGTCCCCCAAACCAAAGAATAACTTCAAGACTTCAGATGAAAAATCAGCAAATTGGAACAGGTAGATGAATAACTTAGACCCAAATAATGCTCTGTGCCAGAAATGAAAACGAGGTGAAAAACTGTACAGTAAAATTTCCCCAGGGACACAGGAAAGAGGCACCAAAAGCAGTCACTTCATTTCCCCTGGGACTGCCAGAGGTAGAACTCGAGCCTGCACAGAAAACTAGCTAGAAGGGCTTTTGATTCATAGATTTCTGAATCTGAATGCTGCGGAGTCCAAAGAAGGAAAATAAACATAGCTAGTGCCTGTGAAATTATGAAGGGGAAGACAGGGAAGAAAAACACAAAAAACTTTACATTATACACTGAGTCCTACTTAAAATAATAAAAAACTTGTGCATGAATATAAAATATTAAATACAAGGAGTTTTAAAAAATCTTATTTCCCAACTGACAATGCAAAAGCAACTTCCATTTTAGGTTAAATAACAACTCAGTTACCTTCAACTAAAATTAATAACATCTCTGACCTTGAAGTCTCATAAATTTGAACTAGGTGAAAAGATTACAACCTCTGTACCGTACGCCACCGACTTCAATCTAGATAGTCTTTAAACTTGATCTCATGAATTAAGAGTTTAAATAGAATTCCTACTGGAAACACTGTATTATGAAACTGACAATCTGATGTTTTGACTTAAATATTTAAAAGTTGTTCTTTTTCATTTCTAGCATTCAAAGACTATAAAGAAAATAAAATATGCAAACATATCTTGCGATAACACAGGACTCACACATTCCAAACGGATATTTATCATCTCAAGACCCCAGTTAAAGATTTACTTTCAGATCAAATCACTTCTATACGGTTTCTGAAATTTTGACAGTATTTAAACAAATCAAATGAACTGTCAACAACTGTCTCGATTATGCTTCAAAGAATCACACGTTTCTACCTACTAACTTGGAATGAAAAGAAATATTATGGAAGGACTCTGTTCCTGATTTTTGGTAGTCCATGCTGGCTAGTTTCATCTTTGTGTACAATTACATATTTTCCAAATCCACACATTTAAGGTCCAAGTTGGATTTTCCTCATTATACAAAAATAAATGATTTACTCTTCTCAGGGTGAGAATAGTGACTACTGGAGTGCAGGATTAGATGTTGGAAGTAAGTATCCACACCTCAAAACCAAAAAATAAAAATTCCAAGATTAATCGAGTTTTTTAAAACACCTGAAAGATTGTATTTTAAAACAGTTACCCTAAAAGTTTGAACAATTTTTTCAGTTTGTTTTTAAAATGGTGGTCCTAAATTAAAAAATAAAAACTAAGTAACACCACTGTGTGTCTGTCATCCCATTAGAAAACTGCACCATTTAAAATCTGTGGCAAATGAAAACTTGTTTTGACAAGAGAATTTTTGTTTTAATAGTCATCTATGGTATTCTCCAGGAACACGTTTCGAACATCCAGGATGGAGGCTAATTCCAAAATGTGCTTCTGGAGATGAGGGTTCTCCACAGTTTCATCCCTTGGCAGTTGTGGATATGATTCTGGATAATTTCTTGTTTCCTGGTAAGCAAAGAAGAGAAAAGTCACGTTTTATAGTTTAATGAAAGAAAATTATGCACACTAATAATATTACTGTTAACATTAACAGTATTAAGGAGTAACTTAATATGTATTTTTCTCCTTCGTATCAGTATGGTTCTTATTGGTAATATATTTGTTGAACATGTGAAATTGCTGACATTGACCATTTTAACCTTAAAAAATGACAATTTCATATGGTTCAACCTAATATATTAATTTAGTGACTTATTTCACAAATATTTACTGGGGCCTATCATTGCCGGGCATGATGCTATATTGTGGAAACCATATAATTCCTACTTGCAGGGGGAAAAATCCTAGCATATATAGAATTTAAACAAGTACTTGTTAAATGAATGAATAAACAGATGTTGCAGTGGAAATTAAAATGAGAGAAAAGACATGAGAAACACTGAAAAGGTCAAATTAACAGGCCTTGGCAATTAATTATAGGAGAGGGAGGCGTCAAAGATGACTGTAAGATTTCAGGAAAGGATGTCTCCAGCGAAGAGTTGGAAGCTACTGAGGGAAAAAGAGAAGTAAAGGAAGACATAATTTGGGGATAATATAAAGCTTCAGGTTTTAGGTATATTTTATTTGAGGTAATAGGGTAATACAAACAGAACTGCCCCTCAACCAGAATTTGAAAATTCAGGGCTGTATCTCAGAACATAGGTTTGAGCTGTATAGGTAAATACTGATATAATCTGCATGGGGATAAACATTAAAGCCATGAAAATAAATGAGATTTCTAAGAATATTAGTAAAGAGAGTGAAAAAAAGAATCCCTAAAAAAGGAGATGAAAGATCAGGGGGAAAAAGGGACAGAAAAGGAATAGTCAAAGAAAAAAAAATTGTAATCACATGGAAGCAAAAGAAGGAGACAACTTCAAGAACCAGGCAATTCTCATTCAGAAATTATTCTTCATTTGGTAATGTCTAAAGACTATAATTTTGCCACACATTTAAACTTTCCTGAAGAAATAAGTTACTACTCTTCTATGCAGCTAACATGACAGCACATATACTCAAATGTCATTTCTCTCTCTCTTCTGCCTGTAGGCCTCACTCATTACACATTACAAAGACCAATTTTTTTTTTTTAATCACTAAACACTATGAGAAACGACAACAATGAAATGTTCAAAAACTCGAGAAAGGGGCCTGCCTGGTAGTGCAGCAGTTAAGTTTGCATGTTCTGCTTTGGCAGCTGGGGGTTTGCCAGTTCAGGTCCTGGGTGCAGACATGGCACTGCTTGTCAAGCCATGCTGTGGCAGGCATCCCACATATAAAGTAAAGGAAGATGGGCACGGATGTTAGCTCAGGGCACTCTTCCTCAGCAAAAAGAGGAGGACTGTCAGCAGATGTTAGCTCAGGGCTAATCTTCCTCAAAAAACCCCCAAAAAACAAAAAAACAAGAACTACTGGGAGACTACTGTAAACTGAATAATTTTCTTCACTCACTGAGGGCCAGGAGATGTTTGAATTCTGACCAAATACCTCCTGGAGTGGACAATATTTGTTGAAACAGGAAACACACAAAAGAGAGCCCAGAAGAATCATGCCTCTTAGTATTACACCAAAATAAGCCTATATCTGTATGCTAATGCTATTCTAAACCCACTCCTAAAAAGCTTAAAAACAGGCCATGAAAAGGTCAAAGAGATTCTCAAGTAATTTAACTTCCACCAGAACAGTCTAATATTCTTTAAAGACAACAAAACCCAGAATTCAACATCATAAAATTTACAAAGCCCACAATCCAATAGAAAATTACTAGACATATAAAGAATTAGGAATATGAGACCTCTAATCTGTAGGAAAAACAATAAAAACAAACCTATAAATGATAGAGAATATATAGTATTAGCAGATAAAGACTTTAGCTATTACATATACATTCAAGAGCACAAAGGAAAACATAAATATAATGAGAAGAGAAATGGAAAATATTAAAAGGACCAAACAGAACTTCTAGAGAGGAGAAAAATGTAACCCCTGAAATGAAAAACTAGATGGATAGGATTAACAGCATATTAGACACTGCAGAAAAAAACATTATGAACTTGAAGACACAACAATAGAAACTGAAACATGGAGAGAAAAAAAGACTTAAAAAAAAATGAAGAGCACATCAGTGACCTGTAGGGCAATATTAGTTGTCTAACATACATGTAACTGATGTCCCAGAAAGACAGAAAAGGAGGTGGGAAGAAAAAAAGTTTGAAGAAATAATGGCTGAAAAGATTCCAAAATATTTGCAAACTATAACCCATATACCCAAGATGCTCACTGAATCCCGAGTAGGAAAAAAAATAAGAAAGAAAACCCTACCAAGGTATATCAAAATCAAGTTATCGGAAGCCAACATAAAGAGAAAATCTTAAAAACAGCTAGAGGAAAATCAAAAGATACATTACATACCACAATAATTAGCAGAATAAGTACTCAGAAAGTCAGTAAGGATATAAAGAACTTGAACAACATTATAGACCAATGTGATCTAACAGACATTTATAAAACTCTTCATCCTACAGTAGCAGCAGATATATTCATTTCAAATGACCATAGAACATTTACCATGACAGACCACATTCTGGGTGATAAACAACGTCTCAATAAATTTAAAAGAACTCAAAGTATATTATCTGACCACAAAGGAATTAAATTAGAAATCAATAAGGAAAAGATATCTTGAAAAGTCCCAAATATTTAGATACTGTTAAACAACGTATTTTAAATAACTCATAATTCAAAAAAAAAAAAAAAAAATCAGGGGCCACTGTGGTGGCACAAGTGGTTAAGTTCACACACTCCACTTCAGTGGCCTGGGGTTCGTGGGTTCGGATCCCAGGTGTGGACCTACACACCACTCATCAAGCCATGCCGTGGCGATGTCCCACATATGAAATAGAAGAAGACTGGCACAGGTGTTAATCAGTGAAAATCTTCCTCAAGCAAAAAGAGGACGATTGGCAATAGATGTTAGCTCAGGGCCAATCTTCCTTGAAAAAAAAAAAATAAATCAGAGTGAAATAAAGAGTGTTTCAGATCAACAAGTAATGAGAGCATTAATCACAAGGTTTGCACTGTAAGAAATGAAAAAGGAAATTCTGTACTAAGAAAAATGATACCAGATGGAAAATTAAATCTATAGAAAGAAATAAAGAGTGCCAGCAATGGTAAAAATATAAGATATTCCTCTTCATTTAAAAATTTTTTAAAAAGATAATTGATTATTTAAGGTTAGATAACCACCAAGTATCAAACAGGACAGGGGAGGGAGGGAGGCAAAAGGGGTGATTAGGCACATGTTTATGGTGATAGACGGTAATTAGTCTTTGGGTGGTGAATATGATGTAATCTATACAGAAATCAAAATATAATAATGTACACCCCCTCCAAAAATAAAGTCAAAAATATGACAATAATAGTACAGAGAGTATAGGAGGGAGAAAATCAAAGTACACTGCTGTAAGATAATTATATTAAATGTGAAGTGGTATTAAAAAAGTAAAACAAGAGATATAGCATAAATAAACAGTGTTGTTAAAATTCTAAAACAAAACAAAACCTCAATTAATTTAAATGAAGGTGAAGGCAGGAGAGAAAGGAAAAACGTACAAACCAGAGGCAGGACAAATAGAAAACAAATAACAGCGTATTTAAATCAAACTATTTTAAAAATTACATTTAACATAAATGTAATTTAAAACTAAAAATGTCAAGTAAAAGGTAGAGATGGTCAAACTAGATTTAAAGCAGGACTTTAATGCTGTTGAATAGAAACGACTTTAAATATTAAGACAGACATAGGTTAAAAGTAAGAGGATGAAAAAAGATTTGCCATGAAAACACAAACCAGAAGACAACAGGCATGATTATACCAAGACTGAACAAAGTGGACTGCAGATCAAGGAATACTGTCATCCATAAAGACAGACGTTTCATAATGATGAACCGGCAATTTCAACAAGACATGACAACTCTAAGTATGTATGAACTCAGTAGCAGCTTCAAAATGCACAAAGTAAAAACAGAACTGAAATGAGAAACTAACCAATTCACAATTCTAACTCGAGGTTTGGCTACTCCTCTGTGAGGGATAGAACAAGCAAGAAGAAAGTCAGTAAGAAAATAGAAGACTTGGAGAACACTGTTTACAAACAAACAGTTCAACATCAAATTGAACAAGCTGACATGCATACATCATTCAATCTAATAATAGCAGAATACACATTCTTTTCCAGCGCAGCTAGAACCTTCACCAAGATAATTCATGTGCTGGGTCATAAAACAAGTCTCAACAAATTTAAAAGTACTGAAATCATACAACTAAAGCAGTGCTTAAAAGCTAAGTACTTGTATTAGAAGAGAAAAAAGGTTTTAGATCTAAGCTTAAAAATATAGAAATTAAAAGAGCAAATTAAAATCAAAGTAATTAAAAAGAAGAAAAACGATAACATGAATGGAAATAAATAGAAAAGAGAGAAACAGTAAAAAATCGATGAAAGCAAAAACTGTTCATGTGGAAAGATCATTAAGATTAATAAACCTTTAGCTAGGCTGAAAAAGAAAAAAAGGAAACATAACCAATATAAGACACGAAATATCACTAGAGAGCCTATAGGAATTAAAAGGACAATGGAATATTGTGAATAATTTTTGGCAATAAATTGGACAAACGACTTGCAAGACACAAATGATCAAAACTAAGAAGAAATAGAAAACGTGAACAGCCTTTGAAACTGAATTCATAATTTAAAACCTTCCAAAAAAAAAAACTCCAGGTCCAGATGGCTTTACTGATGAATTCTGTCAACTGTTTAAGGAAGAAATAATACCAATTCTAAAGAAATTCTCTAAGTAACAGAAGACAGTGAAACACATCCCAGCTCAATTTATGAGGTCAGCATTACCCTGCTAACAAAACCATACAAAGACATACAAGAAAAGAAAATTAAATACTATAATCATTCATAAAACCAGATGCAAAAATCCATAGTGAAACATTAGCAAATTGAATACAGTAATGCAAAAGGGTAATACATGACCACAAAATGTGTTTAACCCAGATATACAAGGTTGACTTACAATTAGAAAATCAAGCAATGCTATTCACCATGTTAACAGAATTAATATATATCAGATCAATTCATGCAGAAAAAATGTATTTCACAATCTTCCATACCCATTCCTAATAAAAACTCTCAGCAGATCAGGAACAGAAAACAAAAAGGCAAGCCACAAAATGTGATAAAATGTAGCTAATAAGCACATGAAAAGATGTCCAATATCATTATTCACCAGTGAAATGTAAACTGAAATTACAACGAGATACCACTATAAATCCACCAGAATGGTTAAAATTTAAAAGACTGACAACACCAAACGTTGGCAAGGATGTAGAGAAATGTTCATACGTTCTTGCTGGGAATATAAAATGATACAACAACTTTGAGAAAAACTCTGGCAGTTTCTTATACAACTAAACACAAACCTACCCTATGACCAAGAAAATTCAAAACATAAACACAAGTCTGTGCAAAGACCTGTACAAGAACATTCATAGCCGCTTTATTTCTAATAGTCAAAAATTTAACACTGCCCAGCTAATCATCAAAAGGAGAAGGCCTAAACAAACTGTTATATTCAGACAATGAAATACTACTCAGGAACAAAAAGGAATGAGCTACTTAGACATGAAACAACACGGATGAATCTCAAGGACAATATGCTCAGTTAAAGAAGATTTACACAAAAGAATCCACAGTGTATAATTCAAATTCCTGAATAAGTGAAACTAATGGAGAATGATAATAATAAAAAGAGCATTGTCTGTGGGTTAATAGGTAGTGGACTGACTGAAGAGGGGTGTGGAGAGAATTTTCTGAAATGATGCTTTGCTGTATACTTGCCTGGGGTTTGAGTTACACAGGTGTATGTATTTGCCAAAACTCATCTAATGGTACACATTAGTTTTGTTCATTTCACTGTATGTAAACTTTACGTTAAAAAAAGAAGTCAGTAATTGATTGTTTATAAGCATGATGAAGTGTTGAGGGTAAAGTCTACTGATGTCCACAATTTATTTCAAAATGCATCCAAAAATGGGATGAATTGATGAAGGGAAAGAAGGATGGATAAATGGACAAAGTGTGAGAAAGCAAACACACCAAAATGTTAACTGCAGAATCTAGATAGTGTGTATATGGGTACTCACTGTATAATTCTTTCACATTTTAAAATTATAATAATAAAAAGAAAAAAAATATTTTATTTTATTTTTTTTTGAAAGATTTTTAAATTTTTTTCCTTTTTCTCCCCAAAGCCCCCCAGTACCTAGTTGTATATTCTTCGTTGTGGGTCCTTCTAGTTGTGGCATGTGGGACGCCCCGCCTCAGCGTGGCTTGATGAGCAGTGCCATGTCCGCGCCCAGGATTCGAACCAACGAAACACTGGGCCGCCTGCAGCAGAGCGCGAGAACTTAACCACTGGGCCATGGGGCCAGCCCCTACCTGAACATTTTTAAAAGTCTTTTGTAGCTCTTAGTTTTAAAATATTTTTTTTCGGGGCTGGCCCCGTGGCCGAGTGGTTAAGTTCTCGCGCTCCGCTGCAGGCAGCCCAGTGTTTCGTTGGTTCGAATCCTGGGCGCGGACATGGCACTGCTCATCAAGCCACGCTGAGGCGGCGTCCCACATGCCACAACTAGAAGGACCCACAACGAAGAATATACAACTAGGTACTGGGGGGCTTTGGGGAGAAAAAGAAAAAAATAAAATCTTTAAAAAAAAAAAAAGTTGAGGTATATTTGAAAAAGAACCCAATGTTACTTATAGAAGTAAAAAATACAATGGCTAAAATTGTTAAAACCTCAATGAACAGCGTTATGAACACATGAATATTCAGAAAGAAACCAACTACTTAAGAGCAAAACAGACAAAAGACTCAAGCACACTCTTCACAAGGAACACAATAACACATATGAAAAGCTGCTCAACCTCAACAGCAATGCTGGAAATGAAAATTAAACCACAATGGGCTACTACTTTACACCCACCAGATTCACAGGAAACATAAGTATGACTGAAACAAGTGCGACAAGGATTAGAGCCTAGCAACTCTTACACACTGCTGGTGCAAGTAAAAAGTGATATGACCACTTTGCAAAACAGTCTGGCATTATCCAGTAAAGCTGAATATGCCTATATCCTCTGACCTCACAATTCCACCATTAGGTACACTCCCCAGAGAAGACCTTATATACATGTACCAGGAAACTGATAGAAGATTTCACAGAGGCATTGTTTATAATAATAAAAAACTGGAAATAACCTAAACGTCTATTATCAGTAGAATGGATGAGCAATTTGTGATATATAGTCAAACAATGGACTCCTATATAGCAGTGAAAACAAATGAATGAAAGCTACAGTCAGTCAGCATAGCTCAATCTCAGGAATGTAACAGTGAGTGAAAAAAAGCAAGTTGTAGAAGAATGCATACAATATGAATCCATCAATATGTTGTGTAGGAATACAAACACATGTGACAAAACTGTAAAGAAAGCAAATAATAATTATAAAATTCAGGATTTTAGTTTCATTTGAGAGGGAGACAGGATTAGGAAGGATACACAGAGGGGCCTCAAAGATAACTAAAATATTTTACTTCTTAAACTGGGTGGTAGGTACTCAGATTTGCCTTATATTGTTCATCTTCATGCCTTACATTTTAATTTGTGAATATTATTTTGGATCTATTCAAACTTTAATACAGGTAAAATATAATACATGGTTCTTAAATACTTAAAATGGTAAAACTGGTCTTTAATAACATTCTTTGCCTACCCGAAAAATCTTGTGCATCCTCATGGTGGCTGAACAAAAGATAAATCTTGTGAGAAGCAAGCGAAGAAATTCATCTCCAAAAAACTGGAGAAATGCCTGATCTGCAAAGAGGAGAAAAGTGACAGTAAAAGGATGCTTAAATGGAAAATACATTTCAAAGGGAAAGAAAAGTTCAGGAAAACCTTCTCAATGTTCCTGCCTTCAACAAAATACCTTTAAAAATTCAAACAATTTAAACAATTTTAAACCACTTTAAATCATCATAGTACACTCTGTTAAGTGTGCAGTTAGATTAGTAGGGTACCTATTGAACGTGAATGGGTCAGAAGCTGGGCAATATCGCGGTTGATTTTTCGAAGATATTCTTGACACTTTTCCCACAGGCCTCTACGCATGCTTGACAATCCAGAGACAAATAGGAAGGCCATTAGAGGATTGTTCAAAAAGAGAGTGAAGAGGCTACCTCGTTGAGACTGATCTGTAATAACAAACATGTTTTATATATATAGAGAGAGACACAACACTTTTGCAAAAGATAAGAGATGCATTTGAGGAACATTTTAATATACTGATAATGTATAAAATTAAGGCTAGATCATTAAATCATAATTCAACAAAGTAAATTCTGCATGGAACTACAAAAACACACCCCAGGTACGTTGCTTTGTGCTGAACCACGTTAAGATAGAGCCTAGTAAACTTAAGAGAAATGGAAAATGAACATATTCCTTTGCCTTTTCCCCTGTAACTTACAAATTTCATCCAAATATGGCAAGTGCTGGATCATGGGCTGTTTGTGATAGGATTCCATGACAATGACTAGAATTGCCAATCTTTCTCATTCTCCTTTGTTAGTTGCTCTTTCTCTGCCTATGCCTTAAATACCAATATGTTCTTTCTTTTCTTTGGCCCTACACACTGCCGATCGCACCTACTCCCATAATTTTGGTTATCCTTTATGTGCCCACTGATTCCCAGTTCCCCTTCTGCAGCCTAGATTGAGCACCTCAGGTTGACAACTGTGCTGTCCTATGGCAGCTGCTGGACACTTAAAATGTGACTGGTCCAAATTGAGACAAACTGTGAAGTGTAAAAAAATATGGGATTTCAAAGCCTTAGTACAAAAAGATATATTGTTAACATTAATTTCACCTATTTCTACTTTTTTCTAGTGTGGCTACCAGAAAACTTAAAATTGGGGCTGGCCCAGTGGTGCAGCAGTTAAGTTCCCATGTTCCGCTTCTCGGTGGCCCAGGGTTCGCCGGTTCAGATCCCGGGTGCAGACATGGCACCACTTGGCAAAAGCCATGCTGTGGTAGGCGTCCCATGTATAAAGTAGAGGCAAGTGGGCATGGATGTTAGCTCAGGACCAGCCTTTCTCAGCAAAAAAAGAGGAGGATTGGTAGTAGTTAGCTCAGGGCTAATCTTTCTCAAAAAAATAAAAACACCCACCAAACTTAAAATTACATATGTGACTCCCATTACATTTCTATTGGACAGAGTTGCTCTAGACTACCATATTCAACCTACCTCTCAAAGGTAACCTCAACCTGAACATGTCCAAAATTGAAAGCAAATTCTTTCCCCTTTTGTTCTCTCACAAGTCTGCCTCTTATCCAGTACCATTGTTTCTACCAGCACCTCAGCTAGAAACCTGGAGTCCATACCTGCCTCCTTCCTCTCCCTTATTCCCTCACATCCAGTCCACCACCAGATTCTGTTGGTTCTCTTGACTGAGCATCTTTTGAAGCTAACTAACTAGTCCTGGTTCTGGCCCCCACCACCTCCCTATTTCCATCAAGGCTCTCTCCAATTCATTCCTCACAAGGTTAACTGAATCCTCCTTCATGCAACTCCTCTGTTTAAAATCTTTTGACAGCACTCCATTGTCCTCCATTTAAATCTCTTAACAAATCTTAGAAGGTTTTTCGTAATTCAGTCACACAATCCCAAACTCTACCCTTTAACTAGCAGGAACTGCTTTAATTTTTCTAAATGTTCCACAAACTCTCTCATCTCAGAGCTCCTATCTCAGGGCTCACACACTCTCTCTCTGCTAGAACACTCTTGTTCAACCATTTCCCATCCCCATCTAATTCTGTGTATCCTCCAACTCCACTTTAGACATCATTTCATCCACTTTCTTCACCCTCAACGGCTGGTTAAGAGTTCGTCTTACATCTTCCATGTGCTTCCTGCTATGAAACACTAATAGCACCTACAGTAGTTAGTTGCCTGTTAGGCTGTCTCTATCTTCTACCGGACATTTGGCTCTGTGAGAAATATAACTGCATTTGTGTGGTCAGTGTTATCTCCAGTGCCTAGCATAGTACTTGACAAATAAATGTTGAATAAATGTTTGTTGAGTGAATGAAGTAATTCTTGGTTAAAGAGAGAACTGTAGACTTTAGATACCAGAGGTACAGGAACAAATTTAACATTCCAAATACTACTTAGGTATCTGCTAGTTTTGTGCCCAAACAGGGCAAATGTAAGCTTTATAGCACAAAAGATAAGATATTGAACTGAAAAATGTTAAGGAAAAATTACAATTAACTGAGTTAATAATGATGTTAGCACATAGTAAATATTTACAATATACCTAGAATTATTTAATGAGGTAGGTACTATTATTATCTTCATTTGATAGGAAAGCAACTGAGGCACAGAGTGGCTAAGTAACTTCCCAAAGTCACACAACTAGTAAGTGGCTGAGTTGGGATTCAAATTCAATCAGTTTGCCTCCAGAGTCTGTGTTTTTACTGTCTACTCACTAAAGCCTTTAACGGGTCTATTAATCAATTAGACCATGCAATTTTAAATAAAGCTGCATCTTGAAGGGACAAACGGATAGCAAAAAAGTACTCTCAGGTAATTGGAAAGGGTTACATTTCTCTAGAAATAATAAGAAACAGGTTAACAAAGTCCTCAAAGCAGGAGAATTTTACCGTTGTTTGAAGGTAAGTTCTATCCCTTAGTAATTTGACTGTTGGATACATGAACTTAATATTTCTACATGTTTTTCCCTGTTAGATAGCAGAACTTACCTTAAAACAACGGTGAAAAGCCTCCAGCTTCTGTCAGGCATTCGAATGCTGACCATCACTTCCTGTGTCAAACTATGTCAGCAGACAGGACTTCTGGCTGGGGAGTAGCAGTAAAATGCCATCTCCCATAGAGACACCGCACTATTCACAGTCAGGGAGATAGTGAAACAGTGACAAGGACTGCCAAAACAGCGTCAAGGTTTGTTTAGTATTTCACCTAACTTAATGACTGCAGGTTAGAATCAGGTCTTATGTGTTGCTTATTAAGGACAAATTACTCAAGACAAAAAGTCTTTCATTTCTCAGCCATCTGAGAAATGGCCCAAACACTGACCTGTCTCTCTGGCCCACTGAGAAGAGTTTCTTTTATTTAAAAAATATAAGCTAACAATGTGCATAAAAGAAACCCTTTAAGTTGTGCCAGGTTATCTAACTCTTAGGTATAGGCTGAAACATTTTCTAGACCAGAAATCTTACACTCTTAAAAGATGCCTAAAATATGTAGCCAGAGATATAGGAAATCACGCTACACAGATGATGATGAGCACACCAAAACAAACATCTGCAAAACAC
Source organism: Equus quagga (assembly GCF_021613505.1). NCBI lineage: Eukaryota > Metazoa > Chordata > Mammalia > Perissodactyla > Equidae > Equus > Equus quagga. The sequence goes on from NC_060267.1 coordinate 86,590,978, forward strand.
GTTCACAAATCGTGAGTTCCCCAACAGCAAGGGACCAAAACCGCCCCTTTCTCAGGGATGATTTATTACTTCTTTTAGAATTATCTCAAGGCCCAATGGTAGCATATTAAACAAGTCTGGATGTTGGCAAGACTTATGGGTTTATTTCAGATTGACAGCTGCCACATTAAACACTATAAATCCACATGTGATCATTATGGGTTGGGGAGACAAAGATCAATATTATTCAAAATGTAGACAGTGTTTATTTACAACCTACGGATGTAACAGGTAATAACAGAACATACCTTGTAAAGCTTTTGGATATGCTGTAGGAGAAAGCAAGCAGACTAGTGGCTGTCCAAATAAGTTTGTGAAATTCTGTAATATATAAGAATTTAAAACTTTCATTAAAGATTTGACCAAAGATAGTTACTCACTAATTTCCCAAAGCACATCATTAGTGTATAAAATGGGCCCTTATACTCACAAACGGATGCAGAAACATCTGCAACAGCTGAAGAGACTGCCATTCATATCTAACTACCATGTGTAAGAGGCTTTCTTAAAATAGTGAAGTTTGCCAAGTGAATTATTGCTTTTTTAAATAAAGGCATATACACGGTTGCAGTGTCACAGGGAGAGGTCACCTGGCTGTCTACCAAGAGGCCACCCCATTGGGCAACATAGACTAGTATTTACAAGGGTGAATTTTCCAAGATTTAGGATCTGGCTCTCAGTCTCATAGGCTCTGGAACCTGACTTACTTGTATGTGAAGATTGGATTAATCTCTCATTGTGGATCATATTAACTGCTCACATGCAGTGACATATAAATCTAGAATGCCAATGCCTTCATTTACAGTGAGAATTAAACTGACAGTCAAACCAGAATACCCTTTGCATGATAAGGATATCCTTTCCCCAAATGCAGATCTACATAGGAAGCAAGAATCACAAACTGGTAAGACAACAAGAAAGATAAAACTCCTGGGAGTAAACTTAATAAGAAGTGAAAAAAAAAGCAAAAATAACTTAAAAACACTTCTGAATGATAAAAATGAAGACTTGAGCAAACGGAAAAATATACTATGTTCTTAGGAGCCCATTTGAAAGATATCGTTACATCCGTTTATTAAAATGTAAAGCAACCTCAATAAAAATGGCCACAGGCTCTTCCCTGCAACTGAAAAAAATAATTCTAAAGTTCATATGGAAAAAGTAGATTGGCCAGGAAAACCCTGAAAAAGAAGAGCAAAGAAGGGGAACTAGACTCATCAGATATTAAGACAGACTTTACAGCCTCAGTGATTAAAAATGTGTGGCACTGAGGAGGCGGAAGATCAATGGAAGAGAATGAAGAGTCTAGAATTAGACCCCGAAGCAGATAGGACTTGAGTATATATGCAAAGATGACAGTTCAAATTGGTGGGAAAAACTGGATAGCAATCTAGAAAAAAAAGTTGGATCCATACCTCATACCATTCACTAGGATAAATACCCAATATATAAAAGATTTGTGTAAAAAAATTAAACAATAAAAGTGCCGAAAGAAAATAAAGGTTATTTTTGTAACTGAGGAGATCTTCCTAACTATTATGATTAGGATTAATAAACCCAGTTACAAAAATCAAAGGCTTAGGCATAGTAAATAAAATATAGCACAAACTAAATCAAAAGCTAAATGATGAACTGGGGAAAATATTTGCAGCTCATATTACAAAGGATTAATATCCTTAGTATAGAAAGAGATTCTCCAAATTAATAAGAAAAAGACCAGTCACCTAACAGAGAAATGAGTGAAAGATAACAGGGGAATTCACAGAAAAGGGAACATAATTGGCTCAAATACATGAAAAGATGCTCAACTTTACTGATAATAAGAGAAATAAAATCAAAGCTACACCAAAATACCATGTTTAAACCTATCAGTTCAGCAAAATTTCCAAAAGTTTGAGTATATACACCATTGGCAAAAACATGGGGAAACAAACACTCATATCTAGAGAGTAGGAGTAAACGCTCGTACAAACTCTTTAGAAGACATTTTGGCATTATCTATTAAATCTCAATGCATATTCCATTAACAACAGCAATTCCACAACTAGGAATTTGCCCCACAGATATACCCTCAAACCTGTTAAATAACATAAGTCCAAAGTTATTCCTTTTGCATTATTAGTAACAGTAAAGGACTGGAAACAACCAATGATCAGCAATAAGGGATTGGCAGAATAAATTATGGCACAGGCATACAATGGAATACTATGCAGCTATTAAAAAAAAGAATGAGGAAGTTATTTATGAATGGATATGGAAAGACCACCAACATTTCTTATTAAGCGAAAAAAAAGTAAGATACAGAACAGTGTGCGTAGCATGCTACTACTATTTATATAGTTAAGAAGACTAGAGACTATATATTTGTTTTGGCTCATATATGCATTTTTAAATAATCTATAGAAGGATAAACAAGGAACAGACAACAGTGATTACGTATACGGACAGAGAGTACCTGAGCGAATTGGGACTGGAAGGGATGAAGAGATTTCACAATATGCATTTTTGATTTTTAAATATAATATCAATACAAAAAATTAAACAAATAATTAAGATAAATTAGAAATGTCTTGTAATCAAAACAAAGGGAGTAAGTTGAATGATACTAAAGAGCATGCTTCAGATAAGGCAGCTGGAGGTGTTCTCCCATCCCGCAGAAATGCCTTCTGGATCCCTGCCGTGACGCTCAGCTCTTGGAGAGTGCTATAATGGACATCACTGTTATTTATGTCCCAAGGTCTCCTTCTTCTTTGCTTCCCTTGCTGACCAACCTCTCTTTCTCTCTCTTTTTTAATACTATTTAGAAAGAGTTAGTATAACAGGTCCACTATTCTTTGAAAGGCTTGCTTACAAGGCTGGCCCTTAGCTGGCTTCTGAGAATTGATTTGGGGAGGGTTCCCACCATTAGCAGAACTGGTAAGAGTGGCTCATGTTGCCTAGACTGTGCAAACAAGATGGTTTATGCTAAACACCTGCTTTCCTTCCAGGAGAACGGCATTTTGGTATGTGCCAGGCAGAGGATGTAGGCGTGATCAGTCCCCAGTAAAAACCCTGGGCACTGAGTCCCTAGTGAGCTTCCCTGGCAGACATTTCATTCGTGTCTCACTTGTTACTGGGGGAATTAAGTTCATCCTGTGCAGGTTCACTGGGAGAGACTCTTGAAAGTCTGCACCCGCTCTCCTCTGGACTTCACCCCATGTGCCTTTTTCCTTTGCTGATTTTGCTCTGTATCCTTTTACTGTAATAATTCTTAGTAGTGAATATGCCTGTATGCTGAGAATTATGAGCCTTCCTAGTTAATCACTGAACTTGGGGGTGATCTTGGGGACCTCTGCTTCCCTTCTATCAGATTATATTTAAATTTTAGGCCTGAGAAATAGTTTCTTTTAGGATGCTTCACATGTCTCTGTTGTGACCCATTCAGTAATTAATTTTATAGTTTAACTCCCATAGGATAATCTTATTTTCTTTATTTGCCAAGTTTTTGGAAATGTCTCATAATTGCCCCCATATGTAGATTATGATTCAATGCTATTATGTTTAGGAAAAATGAAGGCAAATGTATGTAAATGGAACATAAAGCGAAGATATTTTAACTTGTTATACCTCATATATAAGATTGTTACAGATTTTTATATATTCACCCCATATCTAACTACTTTGCTGAATTTGTATTCATATTATTAGTTTTTCTGTGATTACTTTTGATTTTCTAAATATAAAATCATATCATCTACAATATTTTTATCTCTCTCTTTCCAATATTTACACCACTTCCTAGTCTGGACAACCCTTTTTTATTGTTGCATTTGGAGAATGTTACAAAATTCTGGTCAAGACTAAAACAAGAATAATCACAATGACAACAGCAGGCAGCCTCTTTTTCTTGGTTATTCTAATTAAGAATACTTTTATTGTGGGGCTGGCCCCGTGGCCAAGTGGTTAAGTTCGCACGCTCCGCTGCAGGCGGCCCAGTGTTTCGTTGGTTCGAATCCTGGGCGCGGACATGCACTGCTCATCAAACCACGCTGAGGCAGCGTCCCACATGCCACAACTAAAAAGGACCCACAACAAAGAATATACAACTAGGTACTGGGGGGCTTTGGGGAGAAAAAGGAAAAAAATAAAATCTTTAAAAAACAAACAAACAAACAAAAAAAGTACTTTTAGTGTTTCTCTAAGTACAAAGTTGGCTACTTAACATAGAAGCTCTTTATCACAGGCTGAGCTTTTTTTCTGTTAAGAATTAGTAATGAATTTTATTAGATTTTACAAAATGACCATCAAGATAAGCACGTGATTTTCTTATTTATCCTATTGACATAGTATACAATATTGATTGATTTTCAATATTGATTGATTTAACCTTCATGCATGATTCAGGTAAACTCTTTTGGTAGATTATTCTACCAATAGGTCTATTTTACTAGTATTTTATTTAAATTTTTCTAATCTACAATTATAAACTAATCTGGAGTAAAGTTTTCTTTGGTGTGCTATTTTTGTCTTGAAATAGTGTCACTATCATAATAACTCCTATCATTTACTGAGCGCTAACTACTTTCTAGGGACTATCCTGGCTTCTTAGATCCTAACCTGTAATCTTAACAATCCTATGGGCTCAGTATTGCCAACTTACTTTACGGAAAAGGAAAAAAGAGGCTCAGAAAAGACCAAAGACATGCTCAAGGTCATACAAGTGTCTTGTGGCCTAATTGCTATAGAATGAACTGGATAGTTCTGATCTTTTTCATTGCTCTGGAATTGTGTACTTGACTCTAAAAGTTTCAAAGTATTTACTGGGAAACCCAGAAAGGCTGGAGCCATTCTTGTGGGGAAGAGGAGATTACTTTGATCATTTTCTTCTATTTCATATCGTATGATTGGGCTCTTCAGATCTCCTTCTTATGGCCATTAGATTTTTTTCTCCCACGAAATTATCTATGTCACTGAGACTTTCAAACATCTTACCACTCTAAAGCAGTACATAATGTCCTTTTCTTCAATAAATACTCATTGAACCTAGAGACTAGACGTTGTTCCAGGTACCAGGGATACAGCAGTAAACAAAACAGATAAAAGAAAAAACTCTGTCTTCCTGGAGCTGACATTTAGATGGGGACAGAAGTGGCAGGTAGAGACCCACAGTGAACAAAGTAAGGAAGTAATATAATACCATAAAAAGTGACAAATGCTGCATATGGAAACACAGCATAAAGTATGGTTAGCAGCACAGACTTTACAATGAGATTGTGTTTAATTCCCAACTCAGCCACCTACCAGGTGTGTGTGTGACCCTGGACAAATTACTTAAATTTTTTGTGCCTTGGTTTTCTTATCAGTAAAATGGGGATAATAAAAGTAACATATTGAGTTGTGAGAGGATTAAATATGTGATTAAGTACTTGCAAAGTACTTAGAACAGCACATGGAACTATACAGAAGCTAACTATAGACTATTAAGAAAAATAAAGTAATAAAGGTAGATAAAGAGTGCTGGAGAGGCATCTAGTTTTAAATAGGGCAATGAGGGAAGAGCCTACCAAGAGGCTTCAGTTGATGAAACACCTGAAGAACAATGTGGGTATCTTTGGAAGAGGATTCAAGGCAGGGAGAACAGAATACAAATATGCTAAGCAGAAGACTACCAGGTACATCTGAGGAACAGCAAGATCAATGTGGCTGAATAGAACTGACTGACAGAGAGACTGGCAAGAGAGAAGATTAGCGATGCATTTGAGGGGAGGGAGGAGGTGTATGAGGGCAGATAAAGCCTTTACTCAGAGTGAGATAAGGAAACTGTGGAGATTTCGAGTAGAGAAGTGACATGATCTGACTTACAGGCACACTCTGTGGGGAGTGAGAGCAAAAGGAGGAAGACTAGTTAGGAAGGTACCGCAACCATTCAGGTGAGAGACGAGGCGGCATGGAGTGATGGCAGTGGAGGTGGTAAGATTCTGGATCTATTAGTTATAACCAAGAGGATTTCCGGAAATGGATGTGAGGTGTGAGGGAAAGAGGAGTCAAGTATGAAACCAAGGATCTCTTCTGGGGCAACTACGAAAGGATAATGGCCATTAACTGAAATGGGGAAAGCCGGAGGTGGAAGAAGTCTAGGAATTCTGTCTTGGGCATGCTAACTTTGCAATCTCTATTAGAATTACCAATTACAGATGTGGAATAGGCAGATTATATTTGAGTGTGGAGTAGCAGAGAGAGGTCTGGGATTGAGACATAAATTTGGAAATTGTCAACACACAGATAGTAATTAAACTTTCATGATAGTCATGAAACTACAGTAGGGCACAAAGGGATTCAGTTGTAGCTGGAAAAGAAAAGGAAGGGTTGAGCCCAGGGGACTCCAGCCATAGGAGGTCAGAGAGATGAGGAAAAACCAACACACAGGACTGAGAACATAAACTGACTCCTGACTTCTTTTGCCCTGAGGAAATGGAGCAACATGAATTTAGGTTTTAAAGACCTTATCCAGGAGAAGGGGACAGAAATCAGAGTTCAGTGTCTGCCTAAGATAAGGGTCTAAGGAAAACTGCCCCTGGTAAATTGGAATCCCACAGGGCTACCAGCTGAGTGTAAGGATGAACCAAACCCAACTTCACAGCTTCCTCCCCTCCACGCCCATTCCCTCAGGGGCCGCAAGGGACATTTGCTTGATGCTGAGCAGAGACAGAGAAACAAAACCAGCAAACAGTTCCTGAGGGTTGTAACTATAAGCCACCCCTTGTGCATGTTTGTACCCCAAATTCATACCACCTACGTAATCCCTAAAACATGGTCCTGAAATGGCGGTGCCCCCAGGTGTCCAGCAGAAGCAAATGCAGAGCCTCTGTGGATGAAAGCACCTTCATTCTAGGGCTTAGTGAATCTCTTACAAACAACTTCAAGGATAACGAGGAGAAACTAGTCAAAGATAATCAAACATACAAGGATACAAAAATAGCAAAGGGTATCTTTAAGCAGTAAAACCAGGTTTCCAGCCTAAGAATTATCAGACAGATAAAAAATAATAAGTATGCTTATTAAGTTTAAAGAAATAAAGAACAAACTTGAAAATAGAAAATAGGACAATGGATTATTTTAAAAAGAACCACACAGAACTTCTAGAAGTGAAAAATGCCACAGCCAACATAAAACTCAATAAATGAATTTAATAGCAAGTTAGTCACAGCTAAAGAAAAAACTTGTGACCTGAAAGATAGAGCAGAAGAAATTATCCAAATCTCAACCAGAGAAACAAAAAGAGAAAAAATAGAAGAGAGGTCAGAGATGTTACGTATATACATAACCAGACTTCCAGAAGGAGCTGAAAGGGAGGCTGGGGTGCAGCCAACGGCTGAAGAGATAGTGGCTGAGAATTTTCCAGCAATAATGAAAAATTCCAACCTAATCCCAACAGGTTAAATGTAAGGAAACAAAACCTAGAGGTATGAGAGTATAATTGCAGAACGCCAAAAACAAAAAGATGGTCTTTCAAAGTAGCAAGAAAGAAATGGAATGAGTGAGGCTAACTGGCAGAAGAGCTCTTACGTAACCTTGTCATGAAGGTGAATGCCTTAACAGACCGCAGCAATGTGCAGCCTAAAGTCAAATACTTCAGGACGAGGCTGTTTAGATAAATACGACTCTTTTGAGAAATGCGTAAGTCATGTTCACTGGCAGGGATCCAGCTCTGTCATAGATATTTAAATACTCAAAGTATTTTCTTCTTCCAAAGAAAAGAAAGCACGATGAAGTATCACAGAACGACTAGGGGATTTTTCTTACTCCCACTAGTACGACATCACTACAGACAAAGCCACTTCAACCTGCTTATTCCCTGATGGAAATCTGAAAGCCAAATGTGGACCACACTCGTGACACAGATCTTGGCATTTCAATCACTCTCCTCTGGAATGAGGCTTCGACTAGCACGCAAAGCTCCTCTTTTCCTAGTGCGGAAAAACCTTGGGCTTTGGAACGAGAAAGACTGCTGGAACCAATTAGGCAAGATACTCAACCTCCATAGGCAGTTTCCTCAACTATAAAATAAGGATAATAGTGCCTATCTTCATTTAACCATTCCACATATTTTATTAAGAATCTTTTAAGTGTGAGGCACTTGGGACATAACGATACATGTATATACAAATAAAAACACACACAGACTTTAGAGAAAACAGTATAATACTGAGAGTCAGACCATTACATCCTGGGGAGAATGGTTGAGTCAGCTCTGGTGACTATGACCAGACCACGATACCAACATCAGAGATTACCGAACAAAATGGCCCGGCAAGACTGTCACGCTGAGCAGCTCAGTGTGACAAGCCCTATCCACAACCTCGGAGATTCTGATCATTTTGCTAGCTTCCACTCTTAAATCTGAGCAGATGAGCAAAAATTATGATACTCTGAGGAAAGTCTCTAATAAGAAACATACAGGCAAAAACAGAAAAAATCAACATGGAGGAAACAGGTACCATTCAGGGAGAATTTTAAAAATGATCACTCATATTCTCAAAGGTAAGAGAAGATATTTCACCTAGGATAAAAACCAAGTTATACAGCAATGTACACCTGAAATTTATATAATGTTATAAACCAATGTTACTGCAATAAAAAACCAAGATAACTACATATGTATATGTATGTAAGTTTTATACACACATGTACATCTACATCTTTATGAAAGAAACATCTAGAGAACAAATAAAAGATCTCAATAAAAGGGTTAGAAGACAAATGTAAGGGAATTTCCTAAATAACAAAAAGACCAGAAGGTGAAAAGTAAAGGGCAAGAAAACCAGAGGACTAGACCAGGAGGTCCGCTAGATGAACGGCAAAAATTCTCAAAAGACAGAACAGAGAAGACGGAGGAGGAAATCAACGGAACAGCTCAAGAAAACGGGCAGAGTTTCCAGACTGAAAGGACTCGCCAAGCACACACCAAGCACCATGGTGAAAAGCAGACCCAGACCAGGGCACACTGTTAAGTAGCTGAAAAACACTGGGGACACAGAGAGGATTCTATAACCTTCCAAAGACTGAAAACAGGTCACATAAAAGAATCCAGAATTAGAATGCTTTGTACCTCTGAAGACATACTGGAAGCTAGAAAGCAATGCAAAACAGTGCCTTCCAAATTCTGAAGGGAAATAATTTCTAATCTATACCAAAACCATCATTAAAGTGTGGGGGTAAATTAAAGACATCTGCAGACGTGCAAGACCTCAAATATTTAACTTCACATTCACCCTTTCCCAGGAAGCTACTACAGCAGATACTACACCAAAATGAGAGAATAAACCAAAATAAGAGAATAAATGAAGAGTGTCCAAGAGGAAGACACAGGATTCAGGAAACGGGCTCCAACACAAAAGAGAAGTGAAGAATTCCCAAGACAATAATGAAAGAGATTCTGGCATGAGAGGTGTGTAGCATGTGGAGAGGGCACCAGTGCAGTGGCTCTGGGAGATAACTCATTAAGCAGATAAAATTAAGAGACTGACGCACCTGAACAACCTGAAAGAAGATTTAGACAGTTACTGAGGAGACTGGGGTTGAACCAGTAATAAGCTCAGAAGAAAACAAGGGAACAAAGATAGACAATCACCTGCTCCAGGAAAAGGAGAAAGTTGCATAGAACTAGGAGAAAAAGGTTACTATGTGGCTTAGCTGTTAAAAGCATTTTATAGTCCTAATAATAGCACTAAATATTCAGTGAATCAAAATTATGATCTAAGTCTATTGTGTGGATAAAAGGATGTAAAAGATATAATTCTGAGTTGGGGATAGGAAGAGGGAAGAGAGCTGAATTTCTCTTCCATAATGAAAAATCAATACATAATGGCTAAAACTGAAGCATCAAGAAATATCAATACCAGTATGTTGTTTAGAAAAATGGTGGTTAAATACCAAAAAAATCAGCTAAAAAATATGTAAATGGTGGCCTCTGGGAAGAGGCAAACAGGAGTCGGGCAAGAGAGCAGGAGCCTGCTGTTTTAGTAACACTGGGTGGAACCTGTTGACCGAGCGGCTCTCACCCTGACAACACACTGTAATTATACTGCTAACCTGACACTCATTCCAGGTCAAGCGCGTCAGAATCGCCAGAGTTGGGGCCCAGGTACAAGCGGTTTTGAAAAGGTCTCTGAATGTTTCTGATGCAGAGAAAGAGCTGAGAACTACAGTTTTAAACTATATGCATGCTTACTTGCATCTAAATGAAGCAACATTTAGAAAACACATATATGTTCATAAAACATACACATGAAACAAAGTAGGTGCTCAAGAAATAATACATCAGATGCCCAGTTCTCCTTTGTCATTAGAAACTTGCAAAATGGTAATTTAAGACTTTTTACACATGCTTTGTGGGAAAAGAAAATATCACACACCTTCATATGTTAACACAGAGAACTGCATATTTGATTTAGAGGCATTAAATAGTACTAATTTTTACAAAGACCAAACTAGTCTGTGCCATACTCTGATTTGCCCATTGCATACAGTCTCCCCATTTCATTTCTGAAGATCAGTATGTTCTGGATAATTTAATTTTTTAGGGGGATGATACTGCATGTGCCATCAAAAGCAAACAAACAAAAAAACCCTTCTATTCCACTGTTATCCTGGGTGTCAGAATATTGAAATCTAGAATTAAATTCTGATACGTAACTCAGTAAATACATTTCCAATTATGCATATGGCGTTTTTTAAAATCAGCATCCAACACTCATTCTAAATAGCACTCTAAATAGCAGGCACATACAATGAACGGTATTCTTGAGATTATAAAAGCTAGTATCAAATAATGTCCAATTAAATTGAGAGAAATTAACAGATGGCTAAAATATTCTAAATGCATGCTAGATTCTATTAAGCAATACACTTGACCTGGCGTGCCAACAAATTCTGCCACAAACTGTAGCAAGTGCTTCAGCTGCATGGACAACGACAGAATGCTTCTTTCGGATTCTGTGAAGATACAAAATGCCTGGACTCTTCTGGGTTTACAAGTTTAACTGAGGTAGCCAATAACCCTTTTCCGTCAGCAGCCTCCGCCCCCAAAAGGATTAAAATCACACAGAATTTAAGAAAGTACGCAGCTAGTTTTCCTAAAAACAAAAGTTGTAACCTTAAACTTGACAAAATGGGTAGCAGGAAATAAGCTGAAAAATTTAGGGTGGGTTAAATGCTCTTGGAATTCAGACTTTAACAAGTGAAACCAAACATGAAAATTAGATGGGAAACATATGCTTGGGGTCAGCTCTCTTGGCTACCAGATATTTCCATTACTCTCTTGAAATAAACCTACTAATGTTTGCTTCTCCATCTAATTATGTGAACACTCACAGCAGAAACAGTTTTAACTGGCAGATCTCAGCATATTTCTGAACACATTGTTCACTAATGAAATCTCCCAACCACATACAAATGACTTCAAAGATTCTGTTTTCATTTTCCTGTAAGTTCCTATAGTTTGAATTGTGATTTCCAACTTCAAAGTGTTTCACTGCTGGCATTCTTTGTACAATCATTGAAAACCACCGCTTCAATAGCAAACTATAAAACAAAGGCTTTTCAAGTTAGATCCCTGTTACTTATTTCAGCATTCAGGGCCCATCTCTTTTTACTTATTGTCACAGATTAAAAAAAAAATTAAGTGCATCTAAAACAATTTATGCCGATATTCAATGACCGTAACTGTATAACATGGGATGGAAATTTCACTTAAACTATAGCAGCTCAGTGTGTAGAAGGGGGAAGAGTCTGAAAACTGGAAAATAAAATTCGCCCATATACGTCTACCCCTATAAAAGAAAATGATTCTGGGTTAGATAACAAAAATAAACCTCCCACCAGAGATCTTGGAAATCTTGAATTTTTTTTTCCTGCAGGAGGATTTATTATTTTCCACTGAGTGTCCATTCATGCGTTTTCTTCTTGTTTCTATTCATAGCACCAGATCCTGACTAGCATGCACAACCTCAAAAGAAAAGAAAGACTAAATACAAACTGTAAAATTAAATAAAATAAAGCAAAATAAAAGGCACATGTTAAGATTGGTTACCTCAGGGTGGTGCCATAATGTGTAACGTGCAACAGCGCTCACGGAACTCACCTTATACGCAACGCTATTGGAGGAGTCCACAATGATGAACAGGGGCTTCCTTGTGAAAGGGTAGAGGTCTCCAGGGTGAAGGCTGGGAAAGCAACAACAGCGACAATGAATAATCATATAACTATACCCGCGAAGCCTCAGAAATCTTATTCTTCAGTGTGATCTGCTCACATCTCCCTCCCATCATAGCACTGAGAGAAAAACAAAGATTAATTAAGCAAAACACAAAAAAATGACTGCATTTACTGGAATAGACAACTTAGCAGTTTTATTTGGGAAAAATATTCAGAGATTATTATTATTCAAGAATAGTCAAGCTAAAAAGAAGTCTACATATTTATAAATGAAGTAAATATACCAATGGAAATCTCAGAAGGCAGCTTTTAGGTACTTTAATATTTAAAAGCTCCTTCTAAGAACGTTTTGAAAATACGATGTAATAACACAACCAGATTTGTATTTCAATGAGTCTTTCAAAATCTATCTCTATTTTAAAGATTTTTAATATTTCAAGCTACATCTTAATATTGCAGACAATAAGCAGGGGCTCCCCTTTTACTGTTCTTTATGTCTCCTCTGGACATCTGCATCAGAATCATCAGGGTACTTGTTAAACATGGATTCTCTGGCGCACAGAAGATCTACTGAACTGAAGTCCAGCAACACGCGTTGGAGAGCCACTGCTTAACAACGTCACAGTTTCGGTGTGCGTGCTCCTTCCCATGGCTTAGTGGACAATGTGTGTGTGTATAAATATTAATGGAAATGTCAATATAAATATATAAAATCATGTGTCAAAAGGCAATGTCATCAAACCTTGAAATATATTTCAAATACAAACTTTCCTAATACAAATCATTTACAACTAAGGTCAACGACAGCACCAACATATGGCTTGGGGGACCGTTAGCTATTATACATATAATTTGAAACATCTCCCTCTCTGCCCTTCCTTCCCCATTTCCTTTGAGATGAACAGTTGATTTTTATGTAAAGGGCTATTAGAAATGCAGTTTCAAACAATCCAGTTTCCTTTATAACCAGACTGCTATGTTTCAGCTAGAGAAATTCTAGAGCCAATAATGGCCCAAGCAGTGAATTATACTTGTGAGTTATACTTAGAAAAAGAGCAAACTGTCCTGGATGAAATCTACTTGAAATCATATAACCAACTTCATTTATACTTTGTCAAACTGACAGAACCTTATATTGAAAAGTTTGTACTGATGTTAACATGTATCATGCCCTGACATATTGTTTACCTATGTATATATTTACAGTCTCCTGCAACTTGAATGTAATTTTTACTGACATATCCCCAGTGACTGAATGGTATCTGACATATAGTAGATACTCAATGAAAATTTTAAAAATAAATATCAGCCAAAAATTCTTTTCATTTTTTTGAGGAAGATTAGTCCTGAGCTAACATCTGCTGCCAATCCTCCTCTTTTTGCTGAGGAAGATTGGCCCTGAGCTAACATCTGTGCCCATCTTCCTCTATTTTATATGTGGGACGCCTACCACAGCATGGCTTGCCAAGTGGTGCCATGTCCGCACCCAGGATCTGAACCGGCGAACCCTGGGCCACTGAAGCAGAACGTGCGCACTTAACCGCTGCACCACCAGGCTTGCCCCCCAAAATTCTAATTCCCTAGTATAGTCAGAGCCTGAAATATTGCTGGAATCCAAATAAGTGTTATCAATGGTAGTCTGAGGGAACATTTTTAGTACCAGGAAAAAAGTCCCCATTTCACTTAATATTTTAGGAGAGAACTATAATTTTAACAATAGAAGGAGATACCAGAATACATACCAGTGCATTTCCTTGTGGGATTGATTTCGTTTATGGATGGCATCTCCATTTATAATATCCCGGTTACTATTAGTAAGTACCCCTCCAAAATCATAAGGACCTATAAAAACAAAGGGAAGAATCCTAGACTTCAACTGGAGAGTAACATTGATCTGATATTCAAATAGAAAGGTATTGTGTGAATCTCTCATTGATAGCAGTGGAAGACAATTACAAAACATTTTAACTACTTTAAAATTTACATTCTAGTTTAATGCAGTATTTAAATGACTTCAGCATGTTGCCTGTTTCAATATTTTAAAAAATCATTTAATTATTCATCAGTTCTTCAAACAGAATATAATGAGAAATGAAATAAGAATTTACTGCATCCCATTACTCTGGATAATAAAAGGTATGGAGATCCAGGGTGTTCAAAATGATCTTTATATTTCAAGCAAAATTAAAATCTCAAGTTTAACAAATTTAAGAAAGTTGCAGAATGAAGTCCTCATAACTTCTTTCCTTTTTTTTTTTCTTGAGGAAGATGAGCCCTGAGCTAATACCCACTGCCAATCCTCCTCTTTTTTGCTGAGTAAGACTGGCCCTGAGCTAGCATCTGTGCCCACCTTCCTCTACTTTATATGTGGGACACCTGCCACAGCATGGCTTGAAAAGCGATGCATAGGTCTGCATCCAGGATCAGAACCAGTGAACCCCAGGCTGCCAAAGCAGAACATGAGAACTTAACCACTGCACCACTGAGCCAGCCCCAATAATTTCTTTAATATAATTTTAAGTGAGTCACTAATTGTAAAATCCAGGGAAAATTTTCAGTGGATCTCAAAAATTACCATTGACAAAAACTCGAAAGAAAAAACTTCCAAAACTTAAAAGAATTGCCAAATTTCATATGTGAAAAAATCCATTATTATTACTATCATATCAACCACTGCAGTTCTGGTTTTGAAGTAAGCCTTTTCCCACTGGTCATATCAGTTAGTTCAATTCTTATCTACATGGAATAGTAACTGCAGGATGTTAAGAATAACCTCTCTCAAAGGACCACTCAGTTAGTAACTACGGTACTTTGAAAAAAGTAAGTAAAACAAGAGGTCAATATGTTAAGCAGGGGCCCACAAAATGATTCAACAGTATATATGTTATAGGACATGGAAATAATTATTTATAAATAAAAATACTAACTTTATTACAAAAAAAATTAAAGAAGTTCATGATTTCATGATTTTGCATCACTTTTAATGTTGTGTTATATTTTACCCCTTAAAAAAATCACTTCAATGAAAAGACTTTGAGATTTATTTTGTGTTGTTTTCATTCGAACACTTAAGAGGATTTGTAGGTCATGCAAGGAAGATGGCAGGGACATGCACTGTATAAAGGAATGCAGATTTCAACAAACAGATGAGGAGGAAATGTTAAGGATGTTTAAGAAACTTTTTTTTTGTCCCAACAAAGATTTAATTGCCTTATTTTACATCCAAGTTACTCATCTCTTCTGATCAATTTCATATATTCTGGACAGTTTTTTAAATTCTGAAATAGCATCCCAATATTTTACAGGTTGAATCCATAAAAACTAAAGAGAGGACAGAAAACAAAATCATGACAAGGACTTGAACTTTCACAGTTATAAAACTGCACTGATTTCTACAAAGACTTTCAGCCCCAATGAAGCCGCTGACCAGATTCCCTAATGCAGTGAAAGCTCTAAAAAAGTCAATGATGTGAAGCTGATGACTAGGCTTGGTTACATACACACATATATATAACGTGATTTTGGCCAATTGGACAGTAAAGTCGCATTTAGGATGTGAATTTGCTGATAATTTGTGAACTTCATCATACAATATTTCAGCAAATAAAACAGACTGGGGTATCTACAAGATTGCCAATTCAACAAATAGACCAGGTTTCTAATTTGGAAGCCTTTCTAGAAAGCTTGAGATGGTCTGTGGGCTGAGGGCCACTGTCTTGTAGAAAATGAAGAGAATTCAAGCCCTGCTCACAATAGGGAGCATTCCTTTATTGTACCTTCACTATCAGAACGACCTGTGGGGAAAACGCCAGTGGCTGACAGGTAAATCAGAAGCACACTATTGGCAGGCAGCTCCTGAAATGGAAGAAAATCACATATACAAAACAACAAACAGAGAAAATAACAGTTTTACTTAAAGTTCACAATACTACAAAGTAGTGGGAAAAACAATAAGCTAATTTAACATATTATTGTCTTCTCCAAGAGAAGAGTCACTCT
This sequence comes from Equus quagga, assembly GCF_021613505.1. Lineage (NCBI taxonomy): Eukaryota > Metazoa > Chordata > Mammalia > Perissodactyla > Equidae > Equus > Equus quagga. Next base: position 86,607,211 of record NC_060267.1, read on the forward strand.
TGTTGGTTCCAACTTATACCTGTCTACACAGCAAAGATTCATTACTAATCTATAATCTGTAACCATTGCCAAAAGTTTTGAAGACATTCTCTGCTTCAAAACTCCCATCATTTAGAGAATGTTCTCTGAATAACTTGAAATGGAGCAGTAAAGATCCTTACTATAGGTATAAAAGACAAAGTCCCATGCATGGCTTTCTCTGTATAAACTTTGGGAGGAAGTCCCTACTTCTCATAGCTCCTTCAGATGACCAAAATGTTCCCCAGAGCTGTTTGCATATATTATAAGCTTATGCAACCTGCTCCTGTTTTTTAGTTCTGCATTGTAGTAGTTACGCCTAAAGTAGTTTAGTATAAAAATCTGGAGGAAGGAGAATGATAGTCAATATCCTCATTAATTAATGGTAAGAAATATTCATAACATCACGAGCAATTTCCATTCCAAAAATAGCTATGATTAGGATATTCTAATGGGAGTTTTCGTTTTCACGTTTTACCTAAATTCTTGACTCAGATATTCGAAGAGAAGAGTGACTCTCAGATTCTACTTAGGGCACACTTTCCCCATACAGTAAAAAGTACTGGGTCATATATACCTTAAAAGATGCTGCTAAGAACGTGTAGAGTTGGCTGAAGGTTGGTTTGTACAGCAGATACTTGTGGGGGTTTTCTCGTCTGGTAGGCTTGTCAGCTGATTCCTATATTTACACACAGAAAACAAGACACACAAGCTGTATTTGACAGATGAATTATCAACGCTTTTTTTTTCTATCCTCTTCATCAAATATCTTGTTTTTGCTCAGCATTACTGTTACACTCATCTATTTCTCCTATGTGTCATCAAGAGAATTCTTCATTTGCTGAACCATACATTCCATGAGGAGCAGGAGCAGCACGAGTGTTAGCAAAACTGCAAATGTAAGAAGATCACCTGCATTCCTGGCTTATTCATCTGGGAAGCTAAATTCATTGGCTCCCTTTCCAGGGCTTGTAACATCCGGAACATGTCAACAGTTAGTTCACTGAACTTAACCTGCAAGGAAAACAAACCTGACCGTTAACGGGGTACGCAGACCTTGAAATCTTTAATTGTATTATTACTCTTGACATTCATGTGTACTTTATGACTCTGGGTGTTTTATTCTCCAGTATTTTATTATGAAAAATTTCAAATGACAGAAAATTGAAAGAATTATACAGTGACACCTGTATGCTCATTATCTAGATCCTATAACATTAACATTTTTCTATATTTGCTTTATCACGTTATCTATCTATATATCTATCAATCTATCAATTTCCTCAGGTATTTTTACAAACAAAAAGTAGTCATGTAAACACAGAGATCTATATTAGGTCCTATAAAATATGCTAACTTTTGGCAGAACAGCCAGGCTGAAAACAGCTATGGCCTACATTTTATAACCTGTCCCTTATGTTTTGGCACTATAGAATGATACTACAGTATCCTGTTCTACTCTGAATAATACTTCTATAGAACTTTAGGAAGGCAATATTTTAATTTACAGAAAAATGTTTTAATTTAGAAATTTGCAAATTAATGGCTATAAAAGCAAAAATTGGAGAACTAGACAAAGTTAACAAAAATGATTGGTGTAAGGGAAGGACCCAAAATTTAAATTTGTGCAAATAATGCGTATTAAAAACGTATTCTCTGGTGACTTTTCCAATATACCATAATTTCCAGTACATTAAATCCTCATCATATGGGACTGTTCTGTCATGAAAAAATAGCTGAAATTTGCTTTTGACAAATGTACTTAAAAATAATTCCTCCCCACTTTTTGCCTGATTGTAAAAGTAATACACAGATTTAGAAAGTTGTAAGAAAGAAAATAAAAATCACCTATAATTCTGCTATTCAGAGATAAATCTTTTATGATATTGGTAAGTTTCTTGCTAGTCTTTTTCCTGCACGTATATGTATATAGACATTTTAACATATATGAAATAATTCAGTTTACAAAGTTCCATAACAAGTTTATTTTCTCTTACCATATCACAAGTATCTTCCTTTGTGATTAAAAATTCTTTCTAAACCATTTAAATGTCTGTAATATAGTCCATATATGAACACAGCATAATTTAATTAACCATTTCCTCACAAATGGATGTTAGGATATTTACAGGGAAATAATAATTCTGTAATAATCAAAAGCACTATTTTCCCAAGTGCATTTTAAGCATAATTCCTCCACAATTCTTTACCTGGTTATTACAATTACCAATAATGAGCGCATCGGCCAGAGACAACTGCCCCACGATCATGCCCTGTTCCAGCAATGGGGCTCCTGTCTCAGCAAGGCGATTAGACGTGATCACAATGGTGTTGTCATCATTTAATACCATTACAGGGTCCGCCTGTGGAAAAAAGCAATAAATAATGGACAGCCAAGATGAAATGTCAATATAAGAAATTATTCCTTCCTCTTGACATATACACATGATAAAAATGTATACCACATAGGCATTTACTTGTCCATCATTATGAGAACCTTTCTGGTCAAAAAACTGACCTCAATGAAAGCTGCTACTTCTTGAAGCACCAAGTTCCATTCCACCTGATCTTCAGTATTAAAGCGGTGAGTGTAATCTTCAATTTCATCAGACAATTCCTGATTTTAAAATACCACAAAGAAAAATGGTTATGGAAAAAAACATAAAAATAGATTGCTATAGTGTATCATATTCCTGGCAGAAATTGATATAGTTAAGAAGTTTGATTATTATCAATATACAGTCCCAATTATAGCCCAAAACAAAGAATGAAAACTACATGGATTTGCTTCAAAAATCAAAAACTCCAGAATGACACACATCAATAAGATCTTCGGAGAGACCCACAGTGACCCGGGTCTACTCACTGCTATTAACAACTATCAATTTATTAATAGAAAACTCTTGTGGGGCCAGCCTGGTGGCGCAGCGGTTAACTGTGCACGTTCCACTTTGGCGGCCTGGGGTCCGTTGGTTCGGATCCCAGGTGCGGACATGGCACTGCTTGGCAAGCCATGCTGTGGTAGGCGTCCCACATATAAAGTAGAGGAAGATGGGCACAGATGTTAGCTCAGGGCCAGTCTTCCTCAGCAAAAAGAGGAGGATTGGCAGATGGTTAGCTCAGGGCTGATTTTCCTCAAAAAAAAAGAAAAAGAAAAGAGAACTCTTGTAACAGTTACAAATAAATACTGTTTAGCTGATCTTCTTTGGATTTATATCATCCTGTTTTTTGGAAATAGTCTTATTAACAACTGGAGGTGGAAGACGACAGAGAAGGACTTGTCAAAATTAGCATGTTATACTTGAATACCAAAAATTAAGAAGTATGCCATTGAAACCACAAACTGAATACAGAGTGCCACTAGAACGCAGGATGCAACAATTATAGTTATTAAGTGGATCCTGAATGCAGTTAACTCTTAATTATCTGAGTTAATGAAGTTACCCAGGTTAATGAAGTACAGAGACATGCAGACATACTAAAGGGACGGAAAAACCAAAATTCATTCACAATACCTTTGTAAAACATTATATACTTTTTTTGACCTGACCTTTCAATTATTTTCTCTTAAACTAAATATTTTAACTTTCATTTGCATTTCCTAACCATCCACTGATGTGGATGATAAAATGTAAAACATGCTGAAGAGATAAAAGCAAGGAACTAAGATAATTATCTCTGATTAGTGAGTGTTTGAAATATGAAGAGAATTGGAAAATTTTGTTATCATTACCCTTGTCATAAGCTACCATATTCTGAATGTTGTAATAATTTAGATATATCAAAAATTATTTTTACCTGAATCTATTTTTATTTATTTATTTTTTTGAGGAAGATTAGCCCTGAGCTAACATCTGCCGCCAATCCTTCTCTTTTTGCTGAGGAAGACTGGCCCTGATCTAACATCTGTGCCCATCTTCCTCTACTTTATATGTGAGACGCCTGCCACAGCATGGCTTGATAAGCAGTGCACAGGTCTACACCTGAGATCTGAACCGGTGAACCCCAGGCCGCTGAAGCAGAACGTGTGAACTTAACCACTGTGCCACCAGGCTGGTCCAAAATCTATTTTTAAAAAACAAAATTACCCATACACAATCAGAGATTAGGATTTTGATTATTTTAAAGGACACTTACCTTCACCAGATCCTTCACAACATCCATTTTGTTGAGAAGAAGACAAACTACTATAAACCTCGCATAGTATCGTAGCTTCTTAACTACCAACTCAGGTCTATGGTAGATAAATGGAAAATTACTCATTAGATTAAAAAAGGAAAGATGCTTTTTGATTTTTCCAACTTTCTGATAGCTTTTAAGCTCTTTGATCCTATTTGGCACAGTTATAAACATTTCTGCACATAACTTACACTCTTTTAACACATTTCTTACTCACTGATTCATTATGTTGTTCACTCATATATTCAATCACTGAACAAACATCTAGAACTTCGATGCATCAGACCTGATGCTACGTGCTGAAAGCAGAATGACAAACAACAAACAACTATGGACACGGCCCCTTCTTCACAGCTCTTACAAAAAGAAAAGTACTAAAAATGTTGACGAGATCAATACTTAAAATACAGTGGAATAATTATAACGATAAGAGAAATAAAGGATGCTATTTGAGCCTAAAGGACTGGATCTTGGGTGCCAGAAGGCTTCCTAGAAAGTAATGTTTAAATCAAGACTCCAAGGAAGAGTAGAAGACGACAGGCAGGAAAATAGGAGGTGGAAAGAGGTCCCGGAAGAACATTCTTTGTTTTGAAATCTTACTTTTCTGACATTAATATAATCAAGCCAGTTTTCTTACACTTACTGTTTGTATGCCGTATCTTTTTCTATCACTCTACTTTCAAGCAGCTGTGCCTTTTTATTTTAACGCATCTTTTGTAGACTGTGTATAGTTAGGTCTTGCTTTTCCAACCACTTTGACAATCTCTGCTTTGTCCACTCAGGTACTTGGACCATTTACACTTAATGATATTGTTACTTTGGGTGGGTGGGTGTGTGTCTCCCACCTTGCTATTTGTTTTCCAATTGCCCCTTCTGTGCCTGTGTTCCTCTATTGCTCCTTTCTTGCTTTCTTTTGTTAATGAAATATACTGTAGTGTCCCACTTTACATCCCCTGTTGGCTTCTTACTTATATCTCCTCATTATTGTTCTTTTAGTGGTTGCTAGGAGCAGCAATACGCATTCTTATCAAAGGCTATTTCCAATCAATTTTGCGTCCTTTCATACCTGATCCTTTATGCTTATCCCTTATCAATTCAACCCTGACATTCCCAATTTCCACTTCCTACATTACAAATATAATAACCTTACAACAGTATATTCTTGACATTTTCCATAATAGAATTTTTTAAAAATCCTCTTTGATCCATGAATTATTTAGAAATGTGTCCACTAATTGACTAATTTATTGACTTTTAAAAACTATGTTTTCATTCTTAATTTTTAATAAAATGGCCCGAAGGTTAGAAACATATACTTGAAGTTATCAAAACCTGTTTTGTGGCAAGTATAAGTCAATTTCATACAAGTTTAATATCAGCTCGAAAATGATGTACATTCACATATTGTTGCATGCAATTTTATGCACATTAGAACAACTTTTTAATTATGCTACTGAAATCTTTTAATTTGTCTTCTTGATAAATTATTAAGTATGGTATATTAAAAATTTCCATGTATATTAGACCGTTTCTCAATTTCCCCCCTGAAAATATGCCATCTTTTGCTTTTTTTATTATAATGCTACATTATTGGGCATATACAAGTTTAAGATTTTTATACTTTCCTGAGTTGCTCCTTTTTATCTTTATGAAGTAAACCTCTATCCTTAATAACATTTTCTGCCTTAAATATAAATAATGTACACATAAATATAGCAGCATTTCTTCCCCTTAGTGTCTGTCTCATTTATGTTTTTCTGTGTACCTTATATCTTAGGAGGATATCTTGTAAACAGCATATTATTGGATTTTTCTTAAAAACGCATACTGATAATCTTTGACCTAGGAAGTGTAGATCACTCTCATTTACTGTGATTACCAATGTGCTTGGACTTGCTTCTACTTTATTTTGTGCCAATCACGCTTTTTAGTATACATTCCTTTTCTACCTTTTATTGTAATGATCATAATTTTACTATTCGCGTCCCTCCCCCTTCTACCTATTTCGAAGTTACACATTCTCCTTATGTTCTTTAAAATATTTTTCTTAATATTTTAACAAGCAAACTTTACTTGTTCTAAGCTTCTTCTGAATAATAAATGGATCTTATTAGTGTGATCTAATTCCTTCTCTTCTTCCATGTTATTTTCATCCAGGATTTGGTCCCATTTTATCTTGATAACCTCAATTAGTCATTATTACAATGATTACTGTCTCATGAAGTCTGTGCTTCTTTAGGAAACAAGGGGATAACTTTTTCTCACCAATCTTTGTATACCACCCCTTCCTTCTAGTTTCAACTTTCCTCTTCCTGGAAAAATCCTTTACATCAGCAAACCAACCACTCCCCTGTGAAAAGTCATCCTGTGACCCTCACTGGAAAGGTCGACATCAGATCTCCCTTATAAACGCTACTACTAGGAAGTGTCAAGGTCTTCAAGTTTAGATTCACGTTTCCTGCTATAAAAAATTTCAATACTGTCACCACTAGAGTTGATATCATGATTCTCTTGACAAAGTTCTTCTTGCACTCCAGAATTGCAGCTTTTTCCAACCTGCCAGGCCCACTACTTGTAGGTCACCGACTCTTTAAGTATATAGCTGCGTGAGAAATGTTTTTCCAGGTGGCTAGCTGCAAAATCTCCCCCAACTTCAGTGCGCTCAGAAACTTTACCTTCTCCACCTCTAACTCTGACCAGGTTCAGCCTCAGTCATGTGCAACAGCTGGGGTTTGCAGTTCCCAGGACAAGTGCGTAAGTGGTAACGTCTCCTCTACTGAGCAGGATGAGCCCATGGCATGACACATTCTGAGAGTTATCTATGCTTAGTGACAGGCAGTCACGCTGCTTACTGCTGGAACATACCATTCCTCCTGGCTTTGACACAATCCTTAGGTACTGAGACAGTGCAGAAAGAACTCGCCCCTTTAAGGAGAGATTTTTTAAAGCAACTGTGAAATTGTGGAATACCTTCTTACTTAGCTTTAATCTAGCGGCTGCTGATTTTAGCAGCTGTTGCTAACTGCCACCTTGACTGGCCCCCTAGCCCTGTGTGAACTAAGAAACAAACCACCTACAAATTGAACAAAGGCCACCCTAAGGTACAGGGAACAAGGTCAAGATTCTGCACGCTGGATTGTCCTTTGATGCTAAGTTAGTGGCCCCAAGAGATTTTGTCATCTTGGTTCCAAATAATTCCACTTCTGTTCATCTGCCCTGCTCTAGGAGGCAGCACAGGAAAACAATTCATATGTGGTGTTTGCTATTAGGATAGGAAATGATTTTAATAAATTAAACTGCTGGGTTTTAAGCCAAGGGGCCCAAGGCCAATTTGCAAATTAGAAAATACAGAACAGTGAATTGAACAAGTTATTTCACTGCTGCTTAAAATAGCTCTTTGCTTCTATGTCTTTTCCATACTGATAAATTGTTACATAGCCCTTTTGCACTTTAAGAGATACAATTTGTCTTACCAAGAATTCAGATAAATCATATATGTATGCAAAAAACAGGGGGGGAGGTTGGAGGAAATATATCTGTAGTGAAAATATGTGAAGCAAACCATAAGAAAATCTGAAGGAAAAGTAACAGATGGAACTTCTGATAGAACAGCGAAGTAACACAATGACCAAAAGACCTTGGGGGGAAAATGCAGAATTCAGCATCTACACAGCTTACTTGTATCAAAAGAAACTCCTCCAGACAAGTTTGAACATGATTTGCAAGGGAATGAAGGGGATTTACAAGAGTGGGGCTTTCCAAAAATGTTGCTGTTTAGCTGGAAATCGAATGATAGCCAACCACAAAGTGTTCTCTAGAAAAATATGTGAAAACCATGTTTTCTTCTATTGCTAAGAAAATATAATCTTTCGCTGTATAACAACTCTGAGTTCTGTCGCTGGCAGCTGAGAACATTCAGATCTTCTATGCCTGAATTTTCTCTTCCAATAATTCTAGGAATGCCAGCAACAAAGATTCTTGAGCAGCTCCCTGATTTCTTCAATAATTCCATCCTCATATGGAATTTATAACATCACAGTCTACCTGTACCCCAAATATGTCTGTAACTCCCGGGAGAAGACAACCTCTGAAAGGGAAAGAGCACACCTGCACACCTTCTTCTCTTGTTTCTTCCTTCACTCACCCAAGCATCTACCACACCATATACAATAAATGCTCAATAGATTACTACTGGGAATGAAAAACACGATTTTTTCTCCCTAACAATGGAGCTATAAAACTGCAAAACAGTACTGGGTTTATAAAAGAAAATTTGAACAGCATTAGCAGCCTTTTCTTTAGTCCTTCATGACAGTTGTCAACAGGCTTTTGAAGGCATGTGAAATACGATCACACAGGCCGGGGCCGAGTGGTTACGTTTCACTGGTTCGGATCCTGGGCGCAGACAGGGCACCGCTCGCCAGGCCAAGCTGAGGCGGCATCCCATATGCCACAACTAGAGGGACCCACAACTAAAATATACAACTATGTACCAGGGGGCTTTGGAGAGAAAAAGGAAAAATAAAATCTTCAAAAAAGAAAAAGAGATCATACAGCTAAAAAGAACAAAGGTTATCAGTTAAGCCTCACTCTGGAGTTGTTTCTTGTCTATGAAACTTTGTGTGATCCGATCTTTCATAAAGAACTGATCCGCCCTCCTCTGTGCTCTGACTCTATCTGGGACTGTGACATCTCTTACAACATCTACAATATCTATTGCTTTTAGGTAACATACCCCTGTATGTTTAAGAAGGCCAAGGATAGAGTAGGTACTCACTAAAGCCCAGTAAATGAATAAAAGTTATAAACAAATATGTTTTTCTGCATAATTTCCACACACACTAAAAATTTTGAATATTTTATCTTCCTCTTTCTAAAAACATAGTGGGTGCATACCTGTCCTCTTTATTGACTTGAGAATAATAGGATCTCTGTCTGATCGCAGAATAGAAGGAGAACGCCTCATTCAGATAGCTGGTCTCAGATGTGCGTAGGCTATGAGAGAAAAATATCCTTAAATTTGACAGTGTCTCAAACTCTTTACCATGATAAATATTTGTTCCATTATTCCTCTATTCGTCTACATGAGGGGATGGGAGTGACTCTCCTAAATCTGAATCAGCAAAGCAATAATCATATCACCCTTAAAATGTGTAAATAATAATCGAAAAGAAATACCTGCCCGCTGCTCCCAGGCCTCCCCTGATGGCACCCCAAGTGCACACTATTCTCATTCCTCAAAGGGACTCCCCAGACAGCATTCCACCCAGTTCAATCTCTCTCTCCAGCACCAGAGCCTCCATGACCTTCCCCAAATCTATACAGTCACGTGTCCTTTGGCCCTTTAGCTTTTCCTCACAGGACTCAGAAATGCACTAATCCATATTAATCTTCAGAGGATGCAATGAATTAGGTTCTCTGTTTAACATTTCTAGTTTTACAAGAGACTTCTTAAGAAAATATTCTACCCAAGAGAGTGATTCTAATGGTGGGAATTTTGGGTAGCATGCCAAAAGACAGGGAGGGGAAGGAATTTTCTGGCCTATTAAATTACAAATGGTCCAAGTCTTTTTATGGTATACCTGATATTACTTCATGATAATGAGAGCTAGATTCCTAAAAGGAGTTCTCTTCTTCCCTTGACTCATGGGTGGGACTATATAGATGTCATTGCTCTAAGGATATAATCAAAAGTATCTTTATGCACTTCATGTGAGCTTTCAGACATATGCTAGAAGTCTGAGTTTTCAAGTATCCTCCTGAAAACCACTCAAACACACGAGCTATGACATGTCTCTGTATAATATCAAAATTTAAGTGAAGCTGTTAAGAACTATAAACTCGTTTAGGATTTATCATTTACCTAAAACCAAGATCACACTTCTTTAAGCTATAAATGAGTCTGACCAAATGAACTGTTTGGAAGGTGAGGCTTTGAAGCAAATAATGTTACTTTGATTATGGAAGGTCATTTCATAACACTGTCTTGATCAATATGATCTGAACTATTGGGCTTCATTTGTAACTCTTTAGTTTTCTCTCCTACCAAGTAAGTACATTACGCATATTTCTGCATGCTGTGTTCAAATCAGGACAACGGTTTATTTTTTCCATACTCAGTTCACTTACTAATAATGGTAGTATAGCTGCCCAATCTTAGAAGCAATTTCCCCTATTTGCCACCGCTTCAAGCCATACCGATTATCCAAGACTTGTCTGTTTTATATAGGAGATAAGAAAATAGAAATGAGACATAAATTTCAAAAATAACCAAATCTGTAAATTTAATAGGATAAAATACCACCCAATTCAGCTTGAAATACTGAATTCATGAATTCAGGTTCATGAATTTTTCATGAGATTTCAACATAATCATTCAATTAAATTCAAAAAGCATCTATTAAAGTCTATTTAAAGTAAGCTGAGATATAAAAAGAAATTTCTTTGAGCTATGTTCATGAAAATTAGAAGCAAAACCCCCAAATAGCTTTGGCTAATAAACAACATCTATTTTAGAATGACACCATGAATCAGCCTGCCTATGTTAGAGTTAAGCTGAACCATTTCAGATAAAATATTGTCTTTAAAAATCAGATAAGAATATTACATTTTAAAACCTTAAATAAATTTTTAAAAAGTCAATTTGTTTTCATTTGGGTAATGAAGATGAAATACATTAAAATGCACCGAGAGAAAGCACTGTGGTTGGTAGTAAAGATTTAAATGGACCTCCACTCTCCTTTAACATAAAATTCCTTTACCGATGCTGTTGCTGGAACTTCCAGAGTTTGGTGTAAACATCAAAAGTTCTTCCAAAATAGGACTGCCACTGCTTCTGTCCATATTGTGGCAAATCTCTGTAACAAGAAATACACATAAATTAATTTTAAATCTCTTACGTTATTTGGAAATTAAGTCTTGTGATGGTACAAACTGGATAGATTTAACGTATTTGCATTCGAGCTTTCTTTTTTAAAAAAGTTTAAATTTTTGGAGAAGAAATAGTTCTCTAACAAGGTGGAGGATGTGCTCTTTCCTATTCTTCCCTGCACCACTGACAGCTCATCTTAGTTTCTGTTGTAGATGCCTCTGCCAGGAGGTTTCTAGCACGCTCCTTCCTCTCCCTGGGGAATCTTATTCCTACTCACTTACATACCGTTAACTTCCAAATGTTTATCTTCACTAAGAACTCAGCACTCGGAAAACACTGCTTTAGGGAATATATCTACAAGCTGATGTGCAAGTGGTATTGTTGTTCTCAACTATTCTGTCCTCTCCCCAAAGGTGAAACCATACGTCCCTGTCCTTGGGCTGGTGACTCACAGTGCATCCCTCAGAGACAAACACTTCCCTACCATACAAACTCTGGGCCTGGCATATAACTTTTTGGCCAATGAAATCCAGTTGTAAGTTATCTACACCATGTCTGGGAATATTCAAGAGATATTACATGGGTCAGTATTTTCACATTTCCACCTGACCTAAGACAACACAGGGCTGCTCCTCGGCCCGGAAAACAGTAAAACACTGAATGGAGCCTCAGAACTACAACCTGGAGCTAACCTGGGAGCTACAAAGCAATCTCTATTGTAGTTAGGCACTAACATTTGAGAGTTGTTACAGCGGCCTTACTCAGGACAAGCCACTAGAGAAACCGGTTCTAGGAGCAGGTTATTGCCATAACAAATGCACAACATACGTGACACTGGCGTTGGGACTGAATGGCAAGTAACTGCTACCAAAGGCTGGAAAAATGATGACACACATAATACAGTGACAAAACTGCATTTACCTGCAATAACTTGGAGAACAGACAATGTGGATTTATACAAAGAAGCCAGGAAAAATAGTATGCTACTAGCCCTGGATGCTATTAGCTGTACTTAATAAAATACAAGACAGAGATGAACTCAGAAAAGAACTACTTATAAGCAGGGTTGAAAAGAGAAAATCTGCAAATTCCAGGACTTTCAGGACAGATAGCAATTTCTAATGCATAAGTGTAAAAGATACAATTGAGAAATGTTAGCTAGAAATGCCACTTAAAACTGAGTTCCATCCTCAGAGCAAAACTTCTTCATTAAAGCCTGTGAGTAAATATACAAAAATTGCCCCAAGTACATTCTTTCAGAGGGAAAAAATAGATCAGGGAAAAGAATCTAAGGATTTGGCTGTCTTGTGGAAACCTGATAAGCTCAAGGTATCTGTAATAAAGTCTAGAAGAGAGAGAGAGGCATGTCTCAAACAACTGTGGGTATGGGCTACTGGTACTTGGAAGCTAACTTGAATCAAACGGAGAAAGTCAACTAAATCTTGTGAGAGTTGTACTGACAGAAGTCATTGTTTTATAAAAGAACAATAATCGTTCATTGATTACAGTGTGGTACACTTCTTATCCCAGTCTAGGACTTGCCTTCTCATTTTTAATTTTTTTATAAGTAATTATCAAACTTATCAATCTTAATCTTTATGTTCAGTGCTTTTTCTGTCTTTTTAAAGAAATTCATCTATACAATATAGTCTTTTAAAAGATTTAAAATTTTGCCTTTCAAATTTAACTCTTTAAAATAACCAAAATTGAATTTCAGATATGTATAACAAATTCTATCTGAATGATTTAAAATAAACACATATATACCCTTTTTTTTGAAAATTTAGGTGAGTTTATTCTGAGCTGAAATCTGAGGATTATAACCTAGGAGAGTCTTTCCACAAAGGAACAGAGCACTCCAAAGAAGTGGGGGTATATAGGGTGGTTATATACCCTCAAAGAGGATGTTTCACATATGACTGAAATGTCCCTTTGACAATAGTCACAAGGCTGCTCTGTCGGCACAGCGATTGATGGAAACAGCAGATAGGTCTGCTGTCTCGGTGAACCCTGCAGGGTGGCAGGTCTGTTGCCTCGAGCTGAGCGGTCACAGATGAGCACTGCAATCGGTTCCCAGCCTAAGGAAAGATGCTTAATCTTTAAGGAGATGCCAACATTGGGAGGGGGAGGGAAGTTGCACCTTTATCTCAAAATGTCTAAGCAGATATACAAATGCATGCTCAATGGCCACAGTCAGGCCCTTTTGGAAAAAACAAAGTCAGGCTGAATTAGGTTTATACCAAATGGCTTCCTCATATACTCCAATATATCCTATTGCTTGCCATTTCAATTTGTCATTTCCCCCTTTTGATCTCTAATCTTTCGATAGAAAGCATTGATGATCAAAATATTGTCCCTCGGCGCCAGGGTGGTTGCTGCCTGCCCTGGGTCCATCATGTCCGTCGGTGCTAGGCTTTTATTTCATTTATTTGCCTAGTCATCCACGCTGGGGGAATAGTGGACAAGCATAGAGTTATATACCATATATACCCTTTTGCCTAGTATGATAGAACTAGAATTGCAGTCATCAGTTTCCCCTTATGTTGTGTCTCAGCTCTTTGTTCGATTCCACTCGTCTGTTTTTCTACTTCCTCATTAACATTCTATTAATTACTATAACTTTATAAGTCTGGCATGTTTCTTCTTTTTTGGGAGTACCCTGGCTATTCTTGGTTCCTTATACTTGCATATAAATTTTAAAATCAGCTTATCAAAGTTCTACCAAAAACAAAACAAAACAAAAGCCCTAATGAGTTCTAATGGGAAGGAATCTAGAGATCTACTTGGATAATTGACAGTTTTAAATAATTTTTAGTGTCAATAGTATCTCTTTCCATTTATGTTAAAAACATTGTCACTAAGTAAAATTTACAACTTTTTCCATAAAGGTCTAATATTTCTTGGTTCACATTATTGCAAGGTCTCATATTTTTGTTGCTTTTGTGAAAAGTATCTCTATTTTTTAAGTTACGTCTTTAAAAATTTTTTTCACGTTAGAAAGTTTCAAACTTATACAAAAGTGGAAAATAGTACAATGAACTCCCATGTACCATCTCCAGCTTCACAGATTATAAATTTAGGCCATCCTTTCTACTTGGGGTTGCCAGACAAAATACAATGTTTCTGTTTTGGGGCTCTTTACTTACTCCTTTCCATCAGTCTAACTGTCTATCTCTGTGCTAGTACCGCTTCGTCTGAATCAATACCCCTGTGATCACCACTAGCACTGTTTTCAATTAAGAAGTGCCTGCCGTAGAATTATTCCTATACCAAATGTCTACCAAAATACCTAAAGCAAGGAAAACGGTTAAATGTTTAGTAGCCAAAGGGAAGACTTTTAAAATATAAATTCTCTCATTTAACCAAATTTAACCTTTCAAGTATAAAAGAAATCCTTTATTTATCTCACATAACTAAATAAGCTGAATGTATTTGGTAAGCTATACAAATTTATAGAAATTTGAGGTATATTTTACGGTGATTGGTTGTTTTAGGGGGAAAGGTATATCACTAACATTTTTTCATGTTTATACACACACACATACACACACACACACACAAACCTGCTATATATTTTTTTACTTCCTTAGTGAAGGATACATAATTTCCATGGAAATGAGATAGCTATAGGGCACAAACAAATGCAGCTTATGTTTGTGTAGCTGTTCTCTTGCAGCAGTGGGGTATCTTGCTATTGGTGACACCTGCACTGCAATTAGGCAACATGTATTTTGAAGATACTAGATGGAAGGAGAAAACCTGGTTGCCACACACAATTCTATCAAGTGCTAAGTGTTATGAAGGCCAGAGAAACTAATGTGAAATACAATCTTTACAATCAAGGAGTTTATTATTTAGTTAGATAGAAAAGACTAACACATACACAGTAAAAGAAAAAAATAGCATGTAAGTACTAAATTATATGGTACTGAGTAACAGTAATAGAAGAATGTAGAAAAGAGATACATTGAAGAGCTTGAGTAGTCAGGAAAAGCTGCATGAAGACAGAGATTTGGATAGGCAAAAGAGAAAGAGCAGATCATCAGAGAGAGAGAAATAAGACACATAAGAGAAACAAAGCCAATTATAAGCTAATAAGACTGCAGCACAAGGCTCAGCCAGATCTCACTTGTGCAACTGTGGACAGCTAGCGGTGGATGGCCTCCTTCAAACGTCCAGCAGTTGCCTGGCTGGCAGCTAGGGTGCTGGGTCACGTGTTTCTCATCATCCAACAGGTTGGCTTGGGTCTCTTTACATGACCTGTTCCAAGGATCCCAAGAACAGCAAAACAGAGGGCAGCCCTAATGTGAATTTTTCTTTTCAAGTCTTTGCATCACATTTGTACTGTCCCATTGGCCAACTCAAGTTTCATGGCCAGGCCCAGAGTCAGTGCGGGAGAGGACAACTCGCAAGCAAGGACACAGGCAAGGGAATGATTTTTACAATCTATCACAGAGACTGTAAGTTTCTTTCTTTCTTTATCTATTTTGAAAATAATATAATTCTCTCGGAAAACAAAAATACTATAAAGCGTATAAAGCAAGTAGTAAAAAATACCTTATTACTTCTCCCCTCAATTCTAGTCCCTAGAAATATCCGCCATTAAAAATGCATTTTCTATGCACATTTAAGTATATATGTGAGTTTTTGTATTATTTTACACAAATGTGACCAAACTATATATAATGTTCTGTAATATGCCTTTTTAATTTAATAACATATCCGATTTCTTTAATGCATATACAATTACATCAATATTTACTGTGTAAAATGAACCAATTTACTTAACCAGTCCCTTCCTGATGGATATTTATAATCCCTTCAGTTTTCCCGTTATAAAAATGCTACAATAAGCTTCTTCATACTAATAAATTTGAATAGTTACGTGATATGACTAAAAGGCAAATTTTTGTAAGTGGAATTAATGAATGAAAGAAGATTTTAATTTCTTTTTTTTTTTTAAAGATTTTATTTTTCCTTTTTCTCCCCAAAGCCCCCTGGTACATAGTTGTAGGTCCTTCTAGTTGTGGCATGTGGGATGCCGCTTCAGCATGGCCTGATGAGTGGTGCTAGGTCCATACCCAGGATTCGAACTGGTGAAACCCTGGGCCACCGAAGTGGAGCGCAAACTTAACCACTCGCCCAAGGGGCCAGGCCAGAAGATTTGAATTTCTGTACCAGATGTTAAGACGATGAGTTAAAAAAAGCAAAAGGTTTCCTATGTGAAATTTTCAGGCACCCATAACAAGAATGTGCTAGTAATTGCATTTTTTTCTTTTTTTTTTTATTGAGGTTATGATAGTTTACAACATTGTGAAATTTCAGTTGTACATTATTATTTGTCAGTCATCTCATAGGTGGCCCCTTTACCTTTTGTGTCCACCCCTCCACCTTCTCCCTGGTAACCACTAAATAGTTCCCTTTGTCTACGTGCTTGTTTATCTTCCACATGAGTGAAATCACACAGTGTTTGTCTTTCTCCATCTGGCTTATTTCGTTTAGCATAATACCCTCAAGGTCCATCCATGTTGTTGCAAATGGGACGATTTTGTCATTTTTTATGGCTGAGTATGTTCCATTGTGTGTGTATATGTGTGTGTATATATATATATACACATATACACCATATCTTCTTTATCCAATCACCATTCAATAGGCACTTAGGTTGCTTCCATGTCTTAACTATTGTGAATGTTGCAATGAATGTAGGGGTGCATAAGTCTCTTTGAATTGTTGATTTCAAGTTCTTTGGATAGATATTCAGTAGTGGGATGGCTGGGTCATGTGGTATTTCTATTTTTAGTTTTTTGAGAAATCTCCATACTGCTTTCCATAGTGGCTGCACCAGTTTGCATTCCCACCAGCAGTGTATGAGGGTTTCCTTCTCTCCACAACCTCTCCAACATTTGTTATTTTTTGTCTTGATTATTATAGCCATTCTTTTTTATTTTTTTCTTTTCTTTCTGCTTTTTCTCCCCAAATCCCCCCAGTACATAGTTGTATATTTTAGTTGTGGGTCCTTCTAGTTGTGGCACGTGGGCCACTGCCTCAACATGGCCTGATGAGTGGTGCCATGTCCACGCCCAGGATCCAAACCAGCGAAACCCTGGGCCACCACAGTGGAGCGCATGAACTTAACCACTCGGCCACGGGGCCGCCCCGGTTATTAGAGCTATTCTAACAGATGTAAAGTGATGTCTTAGTATAGTTTTGATTTGCATTTCTCTAATGATCAGTGATGTTGAGCATCTTTTCATGTGCCTATTGGCCATCTGTATATCTTCTTTGGAGAAATGTCTGTTCACATCCTCTGCCTACTTTTTGATCGGGTTGTTTGATTTTTTCTTGTTGAGTTGTGTGAGTTCCTTATATATTATGGAGATGAATCCTTTGTCAGATATTTGATTTGCAAATATTTTTTCCCAGTTGGTGGGTTGTCTTTTTGTTTCAATCCTGGTTTCCCTTGCCTTGTTGAAGGTTTTAGTCTGATGAAGTCCCACTTGTTTATTTTTTCTTTTGTTTCCCTTGTCTGAGAAGACGTGTCCAAAAAGATCCTTAGTAATTGCATTTTTTTTTTTTTTTGAGGAAGATTAGCCCTGAGCTAACATCTGCCACCAATCCTCCCCTTTTTGCTGAGGAAGACTGGCCCTGAGCTAACATCCATGACCATCTTCCTCTATTTTATGTGGGATGCCTACCACAGCACGGCTTGCCAAGCAGTGCCACGTCCGCACCCGGGATCCGAACTGGCGAATCCCAGGCCGCCAAAGCAGAATGTGCGAACTCAAGCGCTGAGCCACCGGGCTGGCCCCGAGTGACTGTATTTTTTAATCTATTTCTATTATCCTTATGATAAGTAGAAATTCATTTCAGATTACAAAAATAGGTTAACTATAGATATTAGTTTTCCAGATTTATTGCAAGTTTTCATCTTTTTATGTCTCCATGGATCTCTAGTGACAGGTTGCATTAAGAACAGTTAATCAGATATTTTAAAATTGAAGTTGTTGCTAGACTCTTTAAGACTTTTACCAAGTAGCTGTTGCTAGGAAAACTGTAGTATTATATAAAAGCATTAGGCAGCAACATCAGCTTCATGAGAACTGACAACTCTTGGGTGCTTCTTTAAGGATACTATGGAAAGTCTTTAGGCTAATTTTCAAGAAAGCATTTGCCTGCAAGTTCCTTTGAGTTTCCAAACCTGACAAATTTAATAAACCTCAGTATTACATCCTGTTAAGGAAGAAAACAAAACTATAACTCAGTGTTTTATTTCATGAATATAATTTCAGGTGACAGTGGAAAGGGTTTTAGGGGAAGGGAATTTTGTATGAGGGCTAAAAGCACATAAAAGGTGATCTAAAAGGCTAGAACAAGGCAACTGACAGCAAGGTGTAGTATACAAGTGTTTTCTGATTTATAGCTATGAACAATGTTGGCTAAATTCTATACTACTTTCCTCAAAAGAATTTAGAACATCTACCACTCCAGTCTAAAGACTCAGCTATAGAGACAGCAATTTCTTTTTCCAAATAGGGTTTAAATTTTTTTTTAACTTCCTGAAGGCTAAGTCCTGTGATCCTTTTTCTAATGATATCCATCATAGAAGCTAATATACAAACCACTGCAACATGATTCAAGTCTACAATTAACTATAGCACTTTCATAAAGAGTTTTAGATAAATTTGTCTACTATTCAGAGCTGAACTCTGGTTTTAAACTCTGAATGCACCATTTGGTCATTATTACTGTCAGTAGAGATGGGAAATTAATGGTCCATAGAATTAAATTAAATGGGGCTCTGGGAATTATCCTGTAAACTCAATGACCTTCTATTTCACATTTTGCAAAGGCACCTATCTTATAAATTGGCTGCTCATATTCTTTTTCCAAGGCTTTAGAGGAAATTGAAAGTATGACACTAATCTCTCTCTTTTTTTAAATCCTCAACTCTATGAGCCAAAGTTGGGAGACTACAGGAGGAAGAAGTATACACATGGTGCAAAGGACTAGACCTGATTTTCAAAGATGTTTCAAATGTAATGTTGAAATGTCAACACTTAGAAAACTCCTTCCAAGTTTATACAAATCAACGATCTTTACTAAAGCGAATTAGCTAGGATCACTGACGCCTACCCACGCCTAAAATCCAAGTCCAACAGTCACCTTTAGTCCTCCGCACATCCGTCCTGCCTGCGGCACGACACTGTTGACCAGTTCCTCACCATCGTGTAACTCTCTCTTCTTTCTGCTCTTACAGTCTCTTTCATTGGCGTCTCTGTCCTTAGTCTGGTCCTTAAATGCTTGACTTCCCCAAGGTATGCATGTGTATAGGTAAGCATATGCATGGGCGCGCGTGCACACACACACACACACACACACACACACACAGGGTATAAAATGAGGATCAGAGAGCTTAAGTGAGTTGCCTGGAAACTCATGGCCAGTAAATTGTTGAGCTATGATTCAAATTCAAACCTTCTAACCCCTAATCTAATGCTCTGTCCTTTCTGACATATGGAAAAACAACCTAGATTTTGATTCTAGGTTAGTAAAGTTCTTCTCTGGGAGCTCATTCTGCTCCCCAGGTCTTGGGATGCTGCTGACCTCCGACAAAGCTTTGGTCAAAGGCCAAGGAGTAACTCACCTTCTTGGAACAAGGTCTTCAGTCAAGGAGCACACTCCCCCACGACACATTCTCATTTACACAGAGAGGACGAGAGGACTATCTTGCAGGGACACCTTTGTTCCAATCTACGCCTCTGTGTTCATTTGTATACCACACAAAATGGTGCTTCAGATTTGAGGAGCCCAATTGTGCATTTCCTTGTTTTAACACTTTTTTTTTAACTCACTGATATACCTGGTTTTCAAATTTAGGTTGAGGGGTGGATCTGTGAGTCTGAAAGCACTGAGGGTATCAACAGGCCCAGGCTGTTAAGGCCGAGTGTTTTCTTTAGGGGAGGGTACCTGAATGACACTATTGCAGTCGTGTATCGTTTAACAACGGAGATATGTTCTCAGAAATGTGTCGTTAGCTGACTTCATCATTGTGCAAACATCCTAGAGTGTACTTACACAAACCTAGATGGTATAGCCTACTACACACGTAGGCTACATAGTACTAATCTTACGGGACTATTGTCATACATGTGGTCTGTCACTGAGTAAAATGCCCTTATGTGGCGCATGACTGTATTATCAATCCTTTTGTTTACTGAAGAGGGAGCAAAGCTCTTCTTCAATGAGAGAGAGAGAGAATGTGCCAGAATGTTTGATCAGCTTGCAGACAGACATGCTATTTATCTTTGCATCTTGCCCCTGTCCCTAGCCTAGTGCCTCAAATGGTGCTGGCACACAGAAGGTACTTAAGACATTGTTCCATTCTTAATCACAGCTTATGAATTTGAATAGCTTTGAATAATCACCCCTAGTCTGAATTTAGACATGCCAAGCCAAAGAAAGCTATGAAATGGCATCTCCTCCTCTCTGTGAACCAGCTCCATGGAAGTATAAAGATTCTTATACTTAGAAACAAGCTATTAACAGATTTATTTTCTAATCGTATCTTGCTCATAGAAAAAGAGGTTGCCAAGTTTTAGACCGCATGTGCCCTCTCAGGCGTTGGCGCCTTACACCTCACTAGTCCCACCCGGACTATCCTATAGGTGTGGCGATGCCCAAAGGAGCTCTACAGACGTGGATCCCTCTGAGAATCAAGGCGATGAGAGCAAGAAGCCAGAAGCCAACTGCCGCCATTCCGAGTCAAGCACTCGCCTGTGTTACCTCTTGAGAAGAGGCTACCAGAGCCCCTCTTGAGGCTGGGATCCTTACTCCTATACTGAGGAAAAACTTCTCTGAAGCAGGACTTCCCAAATTATAATCCATCATATTAACATGGGCTATTACTTTACCTGCCAAAGCTTTGGTTTTCTCATCCGTAAAACTGAGAAAATAGGCATAAAGGAGGCTGTTTTGAGGATTTAATGAAATCCAGAGTTCTTAAAATCTCTTTATTTTTTTCTCTTTACATTCCTCCTCGAGGATCTTAAAAACAAACCACAAATACCCTCCCCCTAACCAATCCCTGATCTAGCTTCCGACAGCAACTTAAAACATGAAGAGGCCCTCTCTCTGTTTCTAGCCGGGCCTGACAATTAAGACCTGAGAGAGAGCTAACATACAAAGGCAGGTTCTACTGAGCTTTAATAGTTAAAAAGAACTAATGAGAAATATACTAATCTATTTTATGGTTTAATATTTTGGTATAGCATTTAAATAGCTGATTTTTTGGTTTCTGGGGAAATGCTGGCAGTAGTTTTGTATCTACTGAGATATGTTCCAAAAACAGACAGAACTAGATAACAAATTCAAAAACCCACTGACAACATTTTCAGCAAAAACAAGTGTTATAGGCTAAACTGTGTCACCCCAAAATTCATATGTTGAAGTCCTAACCCCTGGACCCTCAGGATGTGGCTACATTTGGAGACAGGGCCTTTAAAGCAGTAATTAAGATAAAGTGGGCCTTTAGGGTGGGCCCTAATACAATCTGACTTGCGTCCTTACAAGAAGAGGAGGTCAGGACACAGAGGGACACCAGGGGCGCATGTGCGCAGAGAGATGACCATGTGAGGACATAGCAAGAAAATGACCCTCTTGTAAGCCAAGGAGAGAGGCCTCAAGGAGAAACCAACCCTGCTGACACCTTGATGGTGGTCTTCCAGACTCCAGAACTATGAGACAATAAATTTCTGTCATTTAAGCTACAGTCTGTGGTATTTTGTGATGACAGCCCTAGCAAATGCATATAGTAAGTGATACGGTCTCTCTCAAATCCCAAAGTACAGGGGGGTGGGGACAAATCACCAACACCCACAGCACCTTCAGGCTGTGGGCATCTGTACAGGAAGAGACAGAACAAACAAACAGCGACATCTGACAGACCCGTGACAACAAGAACCCCAAACAGCCAATATGTAATCATGGGAAAGCACAATGGACCATTTTGAGAAGAGAAGCTTAAAGTTGGAGGAATTTTGCTTGGGCCAATAGCCACACCTGGCTACTGAGCACTTGAAATGTGGCTACTCTGAAGTGAAATGTAAGTCTAAAATATTCAATGTATTTCAAAGACATATTGAGAACAAGAATATAAAAGATCTCATAATTTTTCCATATTGATTACATGTTGAAATAAAATATTTTTGATACATTAGATCAAATAAAATATATTAAAATTAATTTCACTTGTTGCTATACACTTTTTTAATGTGGCTACTAGAAAATTTAAAATCACATTTGCAGCTCACATGAAATTTTTATCAGTCAATGCTTCTCTAGATCATGTGATGAAGCTATCTCCTTGCACTCCGGTGCTGGTCTACCCCAAATGCAAGTAGACTTCTTTTGAGTGGTACGCCAAATAAAATGAAAGCATGTATCACAAGCTTGTACAGATAGTTTAGGCTAGAATCTCTGAAATAACATGCACCTTACTATATCAGTTTGCAGAACTTGCCTCTAGAAAAGCATTAATTTTTTTTTTTAAAGATTGGCACCTGAGCTAACAACCGTTGCCAATCTTCTTTTATTTTTCCTGCTTTTTTCTGCCCAAATCCCCCCAGTACATAGTTGTATATTTTAGTTGTGGGTCCTTCTAGTTGTGGGATGTGGGACGCCACCTCAACATGGCCTAATGAGCAGTGCCATGTCCACGCCCAGGATCCGAAACCTGGGCCACCGAAGCGGAGCACTCGAACTTAACCACTCGGCCACGGGGCCGGCCCCAGCATTAATTTTTTGAAGAAGGAGGAGAGGGAAGTGGGAGGGGAAGAAAAGGGAGATGAGAAGAAAGAGGAAGGAGAGGGCAGGAAAGGGGAGGAAGGGGACAATGGAATAAACTGTTAATTTCTCAGTTATCCTTTCCCATTCAGGAACCAGGGCAACCTAAAAATAGGCTTTTAAAGGAAACACTGTGGATGATTTCTTCTTTAATTTGAATATTGAAAGCATATTTAAAGAAAATAATTTTGGCAATTATTTTTATTTAAGACCATTACACTTCACTTTGATGCACTTCTCTATAAATATATATATTTATGGCCTCTGATGCTTATTTTGGCTTGGTGTATTTGCTCCTCTGGGGTCAAATAATTAGTGATTTGGAGGCCCTGCTGTTTCAAGCACCAAAAGTCACGGATATCACTGGTGGACACAGCTGTGTATCTCAAATACATGTCTCAAGATGCCGCATTATACAATCCCACAAAGTATTCCACTCTGTATCGGCAGTCTCAGTCACCATGGTAACCAGAATCCTGCAAGCACTTGGGCTTTTGATCATTTTCTGACAGTATTCAAAGCTATTTCTAACATTATTCTCACTTCATTACTACTGTAACTACATGCGAAAGCTATTAGAAGCAAAACACCATTCATTTTATCCATTTCTCACTCTCTGGACTATGTTTTCTTACACAGTGAGTAGAAATGAGAGCTTATTTATCATGCACATATTATAAGAAGGTATTTTCAGTCAAGACAAATACTCTATTAAGATATTCACAGCCAGGAAAATGAAAAGGCTCTGACAACTTGGATGAATGACTTAATGTAAGGTGGAAAGACACACCTTCAAGAGTAAAAAGAGAATTTACTATCTCCCAAGTGAGACGCTATAGAGAAAATCTGAAGCCTTTCATGCACTGCAACGCACTGTTTCATTCTGCTCCTAGTGAGTTAAAAGGTCCAAGCGAGAGGGAACACGGGGTTGCTGAGGTCTTGTATGTTCTGTTTCTTTATCCAAGTTCGAGCCACTTGGATATGTTCAGTTTATAAAAAATACACTTATATGTGTACTTCTCTGCAAGCATATTATACTTCAACAGTAAGTTTAATAACCAGTTTATGAAGTGAAGAAAGAAAAAGAAGAGCTAGTCAAAAGATGAGCACGAACAGTGAAAGGAATGCCAGAATGAAGGTCTCAAGGTTAGAAGCTGCTGCTCTTCCAGCCGGATTCCCACTCACCCATTTCCCCAAGTTCCAAAGCTCGTCCAGAACCACTACCGATGTATTTCTTGTTCTCTATAACCACTGTGATCCTGTTTTCTATTCAGATCAACACATATAAGAGGCAGGGGTGTGGGGAATAGACAACCAAAAAAACCTCCTTTTAATTATTCTCAAAGAAATCTCTTCTCTATTTCAAAAGAAATGCTCAAAACTATATCAACACAGAGAGGGGTTTAATTCACGTAACTCAAAGAGCTTCTTCAGAGAGGGAATGGGAGAATAGTGTGGAGAAGAATGCCACACACCCTCCAACCCACCACTGTGAGGAACTCCAACACAGACCTACAGAACTGATAAACAGAGCTGTTCCAGTCACTTTACGATCAAGGCCTAGTACCCAACGAAACACTCTCATTTATATAAACAAGCACAGAAAATACAGATACTCATCTGCACCGGACACTGGGAGAAAATCCGCCTCTCAGAGGAAAGAGACCACACAGGGCACTAAGAGCAACGGTGCCACCAAGAGTTAACGTGGCACACAGGACATAAACCGAACACACAAGTTTGGATAAAACAAGAGCACCCAAAACATAATGTTTTTAACATTTCTCTTTTTCATTTAAACATATGTCATGGGCAACTTTTCATTTATATCTCTGCCAAGATCATTTTAACAGTTCTATATTATTCCATGTGTGTATGTTTATAAAATGAATTTTCCTTAAAAATGAAAAGAAAAATGAAGAGAGTCAAAGTACTAATCTCTCAGTAAACTATAAGACTTGCACTGCCACTGGCCACATTCCTCTCAAACAAAAACCCAGAAGCATTCAGAGAATATACAAACTTTACTCGCCATAAATCTGGTTTTTTTGGTAGAAATAATTAAGGCTTGTTTAAATTGAAGAGGACCTTCACACACAACACTGAAAATAAATCCCTGGTGGATTTTCTTAACCACTCTTCTAGGTCAAAATTTCTCATTATTAGTATTGTCAAATTTTAAAACAGCACTTTAGAAAGGTATGACTCCACATCGGGGAAATAATCAATATATCAGTATAGCAAATACTGCTTTCCAGATAGCGATTTATGACATCTGCAAGTTACACATCTGCACGGACAGAATTACTGACTTCACAAATGAAGAAGGGAAATTTCAAGGCGGTGAGGCCTGTGTTTTTATCTACCGAATATTTTAGAGAATGAGAGTCAAAGAATTAATTTTTTTTATTAAGCTATAATTGACATATAACATTATATTAGTTTCAGATGTAACAAACATAATGATTCAATATTTGTATACACTGCAAAATGATCACCACAATAAGTCTAGTTAACACCCATCAGCATATATAGTTACAAATATTTTTTCTTGTGATGACAAATTTTAACATCTACTTTCTTAGCAACTTTCAAATATATGATACAGTATTATTAACTATAGTCACCATGTTGTATATTACATCCCAATGACTTCTTTATTTTATAGCTGGAAGTCTGTACTTTTTAACCCACTTCACCCACTCCCCTGCCTCTTGCAACCACCAATCTGTTCTATGTAACCATAAGCCCATGGCTTTTTTTTTGGGGGGGGGGGGGGGGGGGGAGGTTGTTTTTAGAGTCCACATAAAGTGAGATCATACAGTATTTGCTTTCTCTATCTGACTAATTTCACACAGCATAATGCCCTCAAGGTCCATCCATGTTGTAGCAAATGGCAAGATTTCCCTCTTTTTTTACTGCTGAAAAATATTCCATTGTATATACATGCCACGTTTTCTCTATCTACTCACTCACCAGTGGACACGCCCATCGTTTCCGTGTCTTGGCTGCTGTACATGATGCCGCAATGAACATGGGGGAGCAGACATCTTTTTGAGTTAGTGTTTTCATGTTCTTCAGATGAACGCCCAGATGTGGAATTGCTGGCTCCTATCGTAGTTCTATTTTTAATTTTTTGAGGAACTTCCATACTATTTTCCGTAGTGGTTGTACCAATTTATATTCCCACCAACAGTGCACAAGAGTTCCCTCTTCTCCACATTCTCGCCAAGACTTATTATTTCTTGTCTTTCTGTTAATAGCCATTCTAACAGGTGTGAGGTGATATCTCCTCGTGGTTTTGATTTGCATTTCCCTGATTTGCATTTCCCTGATGATTAGTGATGTAGAGTATGTTTTCACATACCTCTTGGCCATCTGCATGTCTTCTCTGGAAAAATGTCTACTCAGATTTTCTGTCCATTTTTTAATCAAGATGCTTGGTTTTGTTGTTAATGAGTTGTATGAAAAGAATTCTTGAACCCTATATAGTTTTAAATGCTCACGAACTGAACTGAAACAGGTATCCCAAGCACATTATAATGAATTTCTCCAACAGGGAATGAACAGTCTTACAGATCAGATCTCACACAACTTCTCCATGTATTAGGGTTTCCTACTATTCCCTTAGATACAATTTTACTCTGCAATTACTTTAAAAATAAATAAAATCTGTGTGATCGTTAAAATAGCGCTTTAAAACAAAGGATCAAAATGAGAACACACTTGAGCTGGTAAAATATATTTACACAACCAAAACAATATTTCAAAAAGAAGGTGAAATAAAACAATTCATTTTCAGGCAACAGGTGTTTTGGGGACTACATACTGCCATCCTATGGCCAAAGGATGAAGATGTACCCGGAAGTGGTTTACAAGCCATAGAATGCCGTGCGGAAACGGGTTGTTATTGTGACCGTTACAGGAGCTGCAGGGGGATTTCAGCCCAGTGGAGAGTCTTCAGCAGGAGACGACTTGAGCTCTGTGATTCACTTTCAGCTCAAAATCGAATTAGGGAAATAATTCCTCTTTAAGGAGAGAAACACCACTGATAAATTCAATGTGCTTCTCAGACATACTCAATGAAAAAATGTCAATTCCATTTACAAACACGTCAAAATTTCTAGTGTATGTCTTCTTTAGATATATAGAGAAGATAGTATACTGTGGGTCAAATACATAATACCTAGTTTTAAAAAAAGCAGCAGAACAAAAAATGCTGATATGAAATGACAAGATGAAACATATCTGGCATATGCTTTGAGATATTTTCTGAAAATGCTGAGAAAAAGAATAGAGATGAAAATCACAAAAGAGTAAAGAATTTAGATTGAATATTCAATCTAAGCATCACAAGTATAAACAAGGAACAAGAAAGAAAGAAAAAACTGAAGGAAATACAACAACTGGAAAAATTTTTTCTGATTAAAAAACGCCTAAGATCTCACACTATGCACAAAAATTAACTCAAAATCATTCAGAGACTTAAATGTAAGAGCTAAAACCATAAACTCAGAAGAAAACATAGGAGTACCTCTTGGTGACCTCAGGTTAGGCAATGATTTCTTAGCTACAACACCAAAAGCACAAATGATAAAAGAGAAGAATGACCAGTTGGATTTTCTTAAAATTCAAAGCTTTTGTGCTTCAAAGGACACCATCAAGAAAGTGAAGAGGCAGCCCAAACAAAGGGAAAGTATATACTTGCAAATCATTACATCTTACAAGAGACTTGTATCCAGAATATATGGGGGACAACTACATGTTAAAAATAAAAAGATAAATAACTCAATTTGAAAAATGATCAGGGGCCGGCCCCGTGGCCTAGTGGTTAAGTTCACACGCTCCGGTTCGGCGGCCAAGGGTTTTGCCAGTTCGAATCCTGGGCACGGACACGGCACTGCTCATCAGGCCGTGCTGAGGCAGCATCCCACATGCTACAACTAGAAGGACCCACAACTAAAAATACACAACTGTGTACTGGGGGGCTTTGGGAGAAAAAGGAAAAATAAAATCTTTAAAATTAAAAAAGAAAGATCAAAGGATTAGAATAGACATTTCTCCAACAAAGACAAAAATGGCTAAAAAGCACATGAAAAGATGTTCAACATCATTAATCATTAGGAAAATGCAAATCAAAACCACAATGAGATACCACTTCACACACACTAGGATGGCTATCATCAAAAAGACAGACAATAACAAGTGTTGGTGAGGATGTGGAGAAACTGGAATCCTCATAGACAGCTGATGGAGCCTCTGTGAAAAACAGTCTGGAAGTTCCTCAAAAGGTTAAACATGGAGTCCCATATGACCCAGCAATTTCACTCTTAGGTATATACTCAGGAGAACTGAAAACATATGTCCATAGAAAACCTTGTACACAGATGTTCACAGTAGTATTAGTCATAACAGCCAAAAAGTGCAAAATAACTAAAATGTCCATCAACTGATGATTAGATAAACAAAATGTGGTAAACTCGTACAATGGAATATAAATCTGTAATAAAAAGAACAAAGTATTGATATATATTACTACATAGATGAACCTCAAAAACATTATGCTGAGTTAAAGAAGCCAGTCACAAAAGACTGCATATTGTATGATTCCATTTATATGAAATGCCCAAAATAGGTAAATCCATACAGACAGAAAGTAGATTAGGAGTTAGAGACTGGGGTGAATGGAGAGTCACTGCTAATGGGTGTGGGGTTTCTTTTAGGGGTGATTAAAATGTTCTAAAGTTAGATGGTGGTGACAGTTGCACAATTACATAAATATACGAAATCATATAATTGTAAAATTTGGAATGGGTGAACTTCTTTTTTCCTTTTTCTCCCCCAACTGTTTAAATTGCATACTTAGACTTTTTTTTTTCCCTCCCCAAAGCCCCCGATACACAGTTGTATATTCTTAGTTGTGGGTCCTTCTAGTTGCGGCATGTGGGATGCCGCCTCAGCATGGCTTGATGAGTGGTGCCATGTCCGCACCCAGGATCCAAACTGGTGAAACCCTGGGCTGCCGCAGCAGAGCACACGAACTTAACCACTCGGCCACGGGGCCAGCCCCCATGGAATGGGTGAATTTTTATTGTATGAAATATAGCTCCATAAATCAGAGCGGGAGGAGGAAGGGAAGGAGGAGAAGAAGAAGGAGTCAGAATTATAACTGTGATAATGTTTTAAGAGTTGATAATAAAGGAGTTTGGGAGCCAAATGCCAGAAGCTACTGTAGGGATTTTCATGCAAAATTTTAAATGCTGGGCCAGCCCAGTGGTACAGAGGTTAAGTTCACATGTTCTGCTTTGGTGGCCCGGGCTTCGCAGGTTCAGATCCCGAGTGTGGACAGTATCCCACATATAAAATGGAAGAAGATGAGCACAGACGTTAGCTCAGGGCCAGTCTTCCTCAGCAAAAAGAGGAGGATTGGTAGCAGATGATAACTCAGGGCTAGTCTTCCGCAAAAAAAGAAATTTAAATGCTTTCTTAGTCTTTAAGTCTACCATCAATTTAACCTTTTTATTTGCCGTAATTTTAACAGGCACACGAAGATGTGTGGGAAATTTGCTTAAGAGAGATGCTAAATCTGAGGCTAGCAGTGAGTAGAAGGCGGCCATGGGTTTGTATTCTCATAATTTCTTCAGAGTATTTGAGGGCAGGGACTGTTCCTTTTATCTTTGAACTATCTGTACTCAATACAGAATGTGGCACATACTGAGGGCCAAGTAAATACTGAATAAATAAGATATACCTGGATAATACTGGAGAACAAAGAAAAGAAGTCTAAATATGCGGGGCCGGCCCCGTGGCCGAGTGGTTAAGTTCATGTGCTCCGCTGCAGGCGGCCCAGTGTTCTGTCAGTTCGAATTCTGGGCGTGGACATGGTACCACTTGTCAAGCCACGCTGAGGTGGCGTCCCACATGCCACAACTAGAAGGACCCACAACGAAGAATATACAACTATGTCTTGGGGGGCTTTGGGGAGGGGAAAAAGAAAAAGTCTAAGTATGCAATTTAAATGGTTTACAACAGTCTAGGGAAAAAAAGACAAAATCTCGGCATTCTGGGGTCATTTTTTGAATTATAATAGTGAAAGAAAACAATTCTTTAAAAAAGATGCAATTAATCTATAAAGCAAAAGAAAAAGCCGATCTCAAAGATATCTGTGTAGCACAAATCAGGAAGCAGCAGACTGCAGGAGTAAGAACACTGTCTTTGGAATCCTGCATTCAACAAATGTTTATGAAGCACCCGCAATGCGCAAGACCGAGGCTTAGGTACTAAAGAAACAGCGACAAGCAGAGCCCTGCTCTTAGGGGCATTTCACTTTAACGTAGGAAGACAGCATAAGCAAACATCAGATCATTTGAAAGAGTGATGAGTTTTATGAAGAAAATGGAATGAATAGAGGGCTAAGAGAGTGACTGACAGCACAGCTTTAGAAAGGGCGGTCATGGAGGATTCATTTGATGACCTGTATTATTTTTATAATAGTAAACTTTTTAAAAAAGATATATTAACCTCTTTAAAAATAAACTGTCAACACCATTCAGAACCTAGCGATGTACAATACAATTACAAAACATATGAGAATACAATTTTAAAACATGAGAGAAAGACTGCATTTTTTTTTTTAAGATTTTCTTGTTTTCCTTTGTCTCCCCAAAGCCCCTCGGTACATAGTTGTATATTCTTAGTTGTGGGTCCCTCTAGTTGTGGCATGTGGGACGCTGCCTCAGCGTGGCCCAACGAGCAGCGCCATGTCTGCGCCCAGGACCTAAACCAAGGAAACACTGGGCTGCCTGCAGCAGAGCGCAGGAACCTAACCACTCAACCACAGGGCCAGCCCCAAAGACTGCATTTTTACCCAGAAATAAACTGTAAATTAAAAATAACTTACTATCTTGACAATAATTCACTCCTACACAAAATTTGAAAAATTAAACCTATTTATCCTTAGTATTTTACCTATTGCATGAATGTATTTATGACTGAAACTAAACTAAGGAAGCTTTAGGGCTGAAGTCAATATCCTAAGAATCTCAAGAACTGAAATACCAGCTAAATCATTTAAATAAAACAAAATGGTACAAAATTATTACCTACCACACACAAGAATACAAAATCAAAGACACATTTTGGCAAAAGTATATATAGCATTGCTACCAGTTCGCTCAGGACACGCACAACTAAAGTAAAAATAACACTGTCTAGAACACTCCATCATTCCTTTAGTCAACAGATAATTTATCCTAAGAAAAAGAAAGAGAGAATAAAAGAAACTAGCACACAAGTGTACAAAAAAGCAACAGGAGCGAGGCCCCACATTCTCTTGCACATGCATTCCTAGTCTCCCTAGTGCTCAATACCCCAGTGTGTAAAATCAGATGTAAATAGGGTATAATGTGGAATAATATATATAAAACCATCTAACAAAATAGCTCTTCCCAACTTGAGTAAAACCATATGTCATCCTCTTTTCCTATTGTTTTTTCATCTGAGAATGAAGAAACTGTGTCAAAGAAAAAAAGGATGATGGCTTCTAGCAGAGATATTTATATAATATTCTATCCATAACATTCAGGAACTTACCACACATCAGCCAAGGGGGTAAATCCAGAACTAGAGAAAAGTTTAAGGCATCAAGAGTCCACTAACCTTAACCCATTGAACAGCTGCTTAGATTTATCCAGAAGATAACAAAAATCTGTAACTGTTTTCCTCTCTCCCTGTGGGATGTCATCTTCAGCACCTCCAGAGGACATGATTTCTTTAAGAGCAAATTCAGTCCTGTAAGAAAACATGTGTCCATTTACCAAGTAGGTGAAAATAAAAAGAGAAATAGACCTTAGTCATATCATCTGATAGCATTTTTCCAAGATGGATAGGGAATTATTCTGATTACAATCAAATCATCAAAATAATTTAAACGTAAGATGATATGGGAGAATGGACAATTTCATATTGTCAGTGGGACTGAAAATTGGTACATCCAAATTGGAAAGAAATTTTTATCAGATTCTCTTATCCAATAGACAGTATTTGAATGCCTATCATGTTCCAGGCACTCCTCTACATGGTTAAGAATCAAACACATTGATCTTTTTAACCTATTTATCTATTTGATCCACTCTGTAAATCCATCCTGGAAAATGATCCTACAAATGGAAAACACTTTATCCATAAAGATATTTATTTCAGTATCGTAATATTTAAAAATTGCTAACAACCTAAAAGAACCAAAAGAAGGTAATGGTTAAGTACTTCACAGAACACTGACGACTGCATTCTACCCTATCTCTAACTTAGAATTACATTAAGATGATAAGGCAATAATATGGGGACACAGTATAAAAGGGATATAAAAATCACACACATATTTTAAAGCTATATTTTATCGAATCCAAACTATCTTCCTGTGTAATCAATCATGTCAATCAGCCATTTAAAAAAAAGCAAGTTGCTGGACAGTATACAGTATACTATAAACTTACATTAAACAAAAAAAATTCATTTGTGTGTACACATGGACAGAAATCCCTGGGACAACATAGGGAAATTTAGTCCCAGTGTAGGGTGAAAAACTAGGCAGAAGAGACAAGGGCCAGATACCAGAGATGGGAGTTAGGGTGTGTTGTAGTTATTTTGGTAAATATTTTTCTCTTCAACATTGTCTTGAACAGGCAATTGCAGGTGCAAGGCAGGAAAACTGTCAGCAAGACTAGAACTGTCAAGGGGCTCTGGGGTAACACATGGGTGGCACTGGAGCCAGCCGGTGAGGAAGAGGTTTCCAACATGCATGCAAGGCACTGGGTGGTCCCTGCATGTTCACTTGGTCCCGCTTCCCACCATCTCTTTCCGCACTCCATGATGGACTAGGGTTTTTAACAGAGGGAAACAGACCTTGAGAAGCCTTGAGCCTGGGAAGGGGTTTCACATGGTACTGACCCTCGTAAGTCCTCTCCCCATCCAACCCCCACCTTGATTCTCTAAACCCAGCAGGGGAGGCACAAACCCGACTACAGCTTTCTCCACCTTGCCTCATGTACCTCATGTGCCAAGGTGGCTCATAGCCCCAGGGCAGAGGAGTTGACAGGAGAAAAAGAGAAAAGTTTAAAATAAATTCAATAAGGAAGGATATTAGAAATAAAGCAGGAAGAAAACGCCATAATGAAGCAAATAAAAATCTGAGTATGAAGAATATAATCATTGAAATAAATCTAATAGGTGGATGGATTGAAGAGCAGAAAGGATACAGCTAAGCAAATTAATAAGCTAAAATATCAGTCCTCCAAAAGAGTACTTTTAAAGTACTCTCCCAAAAGACATGAGAAAGAGAGAAAATACACAAAGGAAAACTCAAGACATACAGAACAGAGAAGGGAAGGAAATCAACATCCACATAATAGCATACATAGAAGGAGAGAAAAAAATACGTAAGGGTGATGAAATATTTGCAGAAATAAACTTCTGTAAACTTCCCAGAATTAGAGAAAATGTAAGACCTCAAACTAAACGGCTCAAAGGACATCAAAAAGAGAAAGAATCCCCTAGCTAGAAACATTAAAGTGAAACTGAAGACTTCCAGAGAAGGCCTCCCCCGCTCCTGAGCAACCAGTCCTGCAGTCACAGTCACAGAGGGCACCCTGCACGGGCACCAGAGCGCCAAATGGGAGCAGCCCGGCCACGCACACACAAAGGGCCAGCTTGCTCTGGATGCTGGAGCTCGAGTGAGGTGAGGAGGGCATCTTGAGCGAGGAGAACTGGCAGGAGTGAGAGCCTCAGCAGGGTGGGGAGGGCATCTCCACATGGAAGGGTTCAGAGGCAGCAATAGGAGATTTGTCATATCTAGGAGGATTCATCAAATAAGAAAATTTATTAAGGACACTGGGACCCAGCTCTCTCTGTACAAGAGGGAGACACAAACAAGGAAAGGAAAAAGGTTAGAATGAACCCTGTGCACTGAAACTGGAGGTACGATGAACTAATGGATTTTTAAAATATAGACATAAATGTGTCAGAGATGTGTGTGTGTATACATAAGCACATACATACATACTCCCTAGCTCTGTAAATCTGTCTACTGAGCGGGCCTTGGAGCAGTGACCACGTCCACTCTCCAAGGGTATGAACAGACCTAGCACTCAAATCTTGGCTTCTATACCATTCTCCAATAAAGGGAACCAGAACTCCTTGGAGAATTGTAACTAGCTAATTACAGCACTGGGGCAGAAAAAGTGCAAGATGAATATGGAATATCCTGTGCCAGGGAGCAAGAAAGTGCTCAAAGAATGAGACAGACATGTCAAAGAGACGTAGGACCTAAGTGTCTATTAATAGATGAATGATAAAGAAAATGTGCTATATATACACAATGGAATATTATTCAGTCATAAAAAGGGGGAAATCCTGCCATCTGCAGCACAGACCTTGAGGGCATTGTGCAAAGTGAAATAAGCCAGACAGTAACTTACATGTGGAATCTAAAAAGAAACCAAACTCATAGAAACAGAACAGATTGGTGGTTGCTGGAGGTGGGGATGAGGCTTGGCAGAAAAGAATGAAGGTGGCCAAAGAGTACAAACTTCTAGTTATAAGATAAATAAATTCTGGGGATGTAATGTACAGGATGGGGACTACAGTTAACAACACTGTATTGTATATTTGAAAGTTGCTAAGAAAGCAGATCTTAAAAGTTCTCATCATAAGAAAAAAAATTCTTAACTATGTGAAATGATGGATGTTAACTAAACTTATTGTGGTAATCATTTTGCAATATATACATACGTCAAATCATTATGTTGTACACCTAAAACCAATATAATGTTATATGTCAATGATATCTCAATAAAACTGGAAAAAAATAAAATTAAGCATCAAAAAAAAAGGACATAAGCCCAGCCTGAAGCTTCCACTGACCAAAGTGGAGATAATTTCAGCATCAAAACAAATAATACTAGTAAAATGGTTACGTTCTTAATTTGAATAAATGGTTCTTATTTTGAATAAATATTTTTGAAACAATACTGACATGAATAAATAATGAATAAATGCAAAATTTGATAGTGAATGGGAGAGTTTCAGAGTACTTCCCTACAAAATACACATTAATTCCAAAAGGAAAAAATAACTTTGCAGCAGTAAAACCTGGCGGACACCACCTTGACCAAGTGATCAAAGTGAACAGCATAAGCAGTCGGACAAATCACAGTCCTGGACCACCTGACAGGATGCAGTGAGAGGTGACGTTCCTGCCAGAGAGCCCTAACTTGAGTCTAATCACGAGGAAACAGACAAAACCAAACTGGGAGATGTTCTACAAAATAACCAACCTGAAATCTCCAAAAATGTCAAGGTCAAAAATGTCAAGGATGCTCCTCCAAAGAAAAGGGAAGATGGAGGTGCAATGCCTGGTTCTGAGCGGGACCTTTCTGCTGTAAAGGACGTCACTGGGACAACTGGTAAAGCCTGAACGGGATCTGAGAACTAAATAGTAGCAATGTACCAATGTTAATAAGAAAAAAAAATTAAACCTCACCAGTAATCAACAAAATACAAACCAAATACAACAAAGCTAGCACATTAAAAATACACTAAGTACAGCAGTTGAATATGCACTGAAATGAGCAAATTTTTAGGGGCAATGTAAATTAGTTCAGACCTGTGAGATTCACTGTATGCATCGGGGGATATATTCATTTTATCAGACCCAGCAATTACACTTCTGGAAATTTATCTTAAGGAACATGTTAACTATCATTACTGATAAATTGCTCATAACACCAGGAAGTGGTGAGGAACCGCTAGCCAGTCCCATCTACCCCTATCACACAATGACCTATTCTCCAAACACAGTGAAATACCTGCAAATCTCTGAACATATTCTACTCTTACATAACATAACAACTTTACACATTATTCTCTTCATCTATTTCTTTCACCTGGTGAAGTGATATTCGTAGTTTGAGATATTATTCAAATGACACCTTTTCAGTAAAACTTTCCTTGAAAATCTAATCTCTCCCTGGCACTTACATATGATCAAATCAGTAGAGGCTTCTTCAGTGACTCCATAAACAGTTATACACACAACAATTATTTGTTTAAGAAAAAAAAGTCTGTCTCACCCTCTAGAACTACACTGTCCATGACTGTAGCCATTAGCCACAGGTGGCTACTTAGCACTTGAAACATGGCTACTCTTAATTGAGATGTGTTGTGAATATAAAATACACCAAATTTAGAAGACTTAGTATGAAAAAAAGATGTAAAAATCTATTGTTACACGCTCAAATAATATTTTGGTTATTTAGTTAAATAAAATATATTATTAAAATTAATTTGATCTGTTTTTTACTTTTGTTTTTTTAAAAGATTTTATTTTTTCCTTTTTCTCCCCAAAGTCCCCCAGTACATAGCTGTATATTCTTTGTTGTGGGTCCTTCTAGTTGTGGCATGTGGGACGCTGCCTCAGCGTGGCCTGATGAGCAGTGCCATGTCCGTGCCCAGGATTCGAACCAACGAAACACTGGGCCGCCTGCAGCGGAGCGCACAGACTTAACCACTTGGCCACAGGGGCAGCCCCTGTTTTTTACTTTTTAACGTGGCTACTAGAAAATTTAAAATTACACGTGACTCGATTATATTTTTATTGAACAGATATAAAACTGTCATTATTCATAGATGACATGAGCCTTTCCATAGAAATTTCAGAAGAACCTACAGATAAATTATTAGAATTAATCAGTGAGTTTTAGCAAAGTTGCTAGAGATAAGGTGCATATAAAAAGATCAACTGTATTTCTATATCCCCAAGAACAACTAATTAGAAAGTAAAGCTAAAAAAACTATATCATTTACAACAGCACCAAGGAATATCAAGTAACTAGGAATAAATATAATGCAGATGTGCAAGACCTCATCACAGAAAACTGTAAAACCCTAAGAGATAAATTAAAGAAGACTTGTAGAAAATTAAGAATATGCCATGTTTTTTTACTGGAAGCCTCAAAATTATAAAGACCTCAATTCTCCCTAAATTGGTCAATATATTCAATGTAACAAAAATCTCAATAGATTTGTTTGTAGAAATGGACAAGTTGATCCTATAATTTACATGGAAATGCAAAGAGCCAAAGCAGCTAAAACAATCTTGAAGAAGAGTAAGATGGGAGGACTTACTCCACTGGATCTCAAGACTTTTTTAAGCTCTAGGATTGAAGACTGTGGTATTGGTGTAGAAGAGAAAAACGGACCAACACAACAGAATGGAGAGTTGAGAAATAACCCACATGTATATGGACATGATTTATGACAACGGTGGCAGTGTAAAGCAATGAAGAAAAATGGTTTTATCAAAAATAAAAAAGAAAGAAAGAGAAAGAAAAAGAGCCAAGGCTGAGTCAACTAGATCTCTAAATTAAAAGAAAAAACACGAGTCCTGATTCCTACATAGACGACACACAAAAATAAATTCTAGGTAGACTTCAGATGTAAATGTAAAAGGTAAAATAAAATAGTTCTTAGATGATAATATAGGAGGCTATCTTCATGACCCTGAGGTAAAAAAATGATTTCTTAAACAGGTCTCCAAAGTACTCTTCATAAAGGAGAAACTAGACCATTTTAAAAACCAAGTATTATGTTCATTAAAAGACACCATTAAGAAAGTGAAAAGACAAGCCATACAGCAAAAGAAGATATTTGCAATATATATTTTTGACAAAGGACTTGTAACCAAAATAAATGAAGAACTACAGATCAGTAAGAAAAAAACAATCTCATAAAAAGAGGGAGTAGGCAAAAGGAGGCAGCTAAATGAAAGGATGCTAAGTTCCATTAGTCATCAGAGAAATGCAAACCAAAATGATGGGGCCAACCCAGTGGGGCAGCAGTTAAGTTCACGTGCTCACCGGTTTCGATCCCAGGTGTGGACCTATGCACTGTTTATCAAGCCATGCTGTAGCAGGTGTCTCACATATAAAATAGAGAAGATGGGCATGGATGTTAGCTCAAGGCCAATCTTCCTCAGCAAAAAGAGGAGGATTGGTGGTGGATGTTAGCTCAGGGCTAATCTTCCTCAAAAAAAAAAGCCAAAATGAGATACTATGAAATGCCTACCAGACTATCCCAAAGATTAAAAAACCCAACAATCCCAAGTGTTGGAAGAATGTGTAGCAACAGGAACTACTAGAAAACTATTTAGCAGTATCTACTAAAACATACCCTTTGGATTCAGCAACTAGTTATATACCAACAGATATGCAACATGTATGCACCAAAAGACATTTACAAGAATGTTCATAGAAGTAAAATTTGTAATTGCCAAAATCTGGAAGCAATAAAGTATCTAACAATAATGAAATGGATACATAAGTGGAATACTGTAGTGTAATGAAAATGAACACACTACAGCCCCCTGCAACAACAGGGACAAACTCAACATAATGTTGAGCAAAACAAAGCAGACACAAAAGAATACATGCCATGATTCCAATACATAAAGTACAAAACAGATAAAACTGAATTACGGTATTTGATAGATTCATCAAGATAGTGGTTACTTTTAGGGAGGAGGCAAGAAATAAGAGGGATGCTAGCAATATTGTATTTCTTGACCTGGGGTTAATACTGCAAAAATTTATTGACCTACACATTTATTATCTATACATTTTTCTGATTGTGTTATTCCTGAATAAAAAGAGTTGAAAAACAGAAAGGAAAAACGAAGAGGGAGGAAAAATACCAAACCCTGATGATTTTACAAATAAGTTTTACCAAACATTTAAAAGACACAAAACATTGAATATACTTTCCTCCCAACATTCATTTTAATAAAGCTAACACAGCCTTGACATCAAAACCATAGACAGGCAATACAAAAAAGCAAAACTACAAGCCAAAGTCCATATTATATAAATAGTTGTTATGGTATCAAATGTTGGTAATATTAATAGATCATGGATAATTGAAATTTTAATATAAGGCAGCAAACACAATCTCACTTGTTTACTAAAAAATAAATGGTAAATTAAGATGTATGAATGAAATATATACGTACCTATCTATATCAATTATGTGGGAAAAATAGTTGTGTGAATCTATAAGCAAGGTCAGATCTATAGATATTTATGGGAAGCATATTTGTAAGCATAGCACATGGGTAAGAATAGAAGTAGAGAGACTAGTTACGTCAGCGACATGGCAGAGTGAGCTCACCCCCGGGACTCTCTCCCCTCCAAATTACAACCAAAAGGAGCAACTGTTTTTCAACCAAAAGATCCTAATAAGACAGAGATTGTCAGAGACCCACAGCAGCCAAATGACAGAGCGTAGAGAGGCTGGAGCCGCCCTCGGAGGAGCTGGAACCAGGTAGGAGAGAACTTTGCTCCCTGCCCTAGAGACTGGGATCGCTGCTGTGGGTGCGGGAAGGAGCTGGGGAGGGGCCACGCATCCGCGGGATCGTCCAGGACTCCCACCACCTGAGCAGCAGAAACCCTCTAACAGGGGAAAGCTTTCGCGTGGGGAAGCCCCAGCAAGCCAGGGCCCCGGGAAACCAGAGAGTGAGAGCTGAAGAGAATCCAGGTCTGCGCAGGAGAGAAAGTGCCCATCCTCCCCCAAACTGCACTGGGCGCCATCATCGCAGCTGAAGGCGGAGGGTTCAGAATGTGTGGCTCTCGACCTCCATCTAGTGGCGACAGGATGTAACTGCAACTGAAAATAGTATTATGTGCAAAAACCGCTCCTCTACCATCCAGCAATTTATAAAAGCTCCAGTCCACAAGGAAAAGAGTAAAAATACAGAAGTATGTCCTGAGGACTTGGAAATAGGTAAACTAAGTGACAATGAATTCAGAATAGCTATCATCAAAAAATTCAATGAGGTACAGGGAAATATAGAGAAACAAGTCAACGAGTCTGGAATTACTTCACAAAAGAGATTGAAACTATAAAGAAGAATCAATAAGAAATACTAGAGATGAAAAACACAATGGATCAGATAAAACAGAATACGGATTCCCTGAATGCCCGTGTAGACACCATAGAGGAGCAAATTAGCATAATCGAAGATAGGCTGAATGGTTCCAGAGAAAGAAAGAGAA
The DNA here is from genome assembly GCF_021613505.1 of Equus quagga. Lineage (NCBI taxonomy): Eukaryota > Metazoa > Chordata > Mammalia > Perissodactyla > Equidae > Equus > Equus quagga. The sequence goes on from NC_060267.1 coordinate 86,647,225, forward strand.
CTAAGAATTTTTTTAAAAAATGAAGAAAATCTCCGAGAAATAGCAGATTCAATGAGAAAATACAACTTAGGAATCATCGGAATTCCTGAGGGCGTGGAAAAGGAAAATGGAGCAGAAAGTGTGCTCAACGAAATAATAGAAGAGAACTTCCCAAATCTAGGGATTGAGAGAGAAATGTGTGTGGAGGAAGATTTCAGATCTCCTAGATTTGTCAATGTAAAAAGAGCTACTGCAAGGCATATAGTAGTAAAAATGGCAAAAATGAATGACAAAGAAAAAATACTCAGGGCAGCAAGGCAGAAGAAAATAACCTACAAAGGAACCCCTATCAGACTTTCAGCAGATTTCTCTACAGAAATCTTACAAGCTAGCAGAGATTGGAAGGACATATTCAAAACCTTAAAGGATAAAAATGTTCAGCCAAGAATACTCTATCCAGCAAAAATATCCTTCAGAGGGAGAAAATAAATCATTTCCAGACAAACAAAAGCTAAGGGAATTCGTAGCCACAAGACCTCCACTACAAGAAATCCTCAAGAAGGTCCTCATACCTGAAAAAAGAAAAAAAGGGAGAAAGGGGTCACAAAACACAGAGTAGAGAGACAAACAGATAGAATCGGAATAGGATAGCAAATATTCAACTATAGCATTAGGATAAAGGGAAGGAATCCACCAAAGCAAAGACAATCCTATCACTCTAACCACAAACTCACAACACAAGTTGGAATAAGAGAGGAAAATAATAATTTAGGAGGGGAAGAGGAAAGGGACTGAATCAGTTTAGGCTAAGGAAGTAAGAGACCACCAGTAAATGAACTATGTTATACACGAGATTCTGAATACAAACTTCAGAGTAGCCACTAAACTAAAAAACAGAACAGAGACACAAAACATAAATAAGGAAAAATCTAAGAAACCCAGCATAAGAATTTGCAGTATTAAATGGGTAGGCTAAAACACACAGGACAAGAAACAAAGGAAATGCAGGAAAACCAGAAAGCAAGTGACAGAATGACAGCATTAAGCCCTCAGGCATCAATAATCACCCTCAATGTAAATGGATTGAACTCTCCAATAAAAAGACACAGAGTGGCAAAATGAATTAAAGAACAAGACCCAACAATTTGTTGCCTCCAGGAAACACACCTCAGCTCCAAGGACAAACACAGGCTCAGAGTAAAGGGGTGGAAGACAATACTCCAAGCTAATAGCAAACAAAAGAAAGCAGGTGTCACAATAGTTATATCAGACAAAACAGATTTCAAGATAAGGCAGGTAAAGAGAGACATACAAGGCCAATATATAATGATCAAAGGGACACTTTGTCAAGAAGAAATAACGCTTATAAATATCTATGCACCCAACACAGGAGCACCAATGTTCATAAAGCAACTATTAACAAACCTAAAAGAAGATATCAAAAATAACACAATAATAGTAGGGGACCTCAACACTCCACTCACATCAATGGACAGATCACCCAGACAGAAAATCAACAAGGAAACAGTGGAGTTAAATGAAAAGATAAAACAGTTGGACTTAATAAACATATATAGAACACTTCATCCAAAAACAACAGAATACACATTCTTCTCAAGTGTGCATGGAACATTCTCAAGGATAGACCATATGTTGGGAAACAAGGCAAGCCTCTACAAATTTAAAAAAATTGAAATAATAACAAGCACCTTCTCTGATCATAATGCTATGAAGCTAGAAATTAATTACAAGAAAAAAGCTGAGAAAGGCTGAAGACTAAACAATATTCTATTGAACAAGCAATGGATCATTGAAGAAATTAAAGAAGAAATAAAAAAATACCTGGAGACAAATGAAAATGATAAGATGCCATACCAATGATACAGCAAAAGCTGTATTAAGAGGAAAATTCATTGCAATACAGGCACATCTTAACAAACAAGAAAAATCCCAAGTAAGCAATCTTAAACTACACCTAACTGAATTAGAGAAAGAATAACAAAGCCCAAACTCAGCAGAAAGAGAGAAATAATAAAAATCAGAGCAGAAATAAATGCTATTGAAACAAAAAAGGCAGTAGAAAGGATCAATGAAACAAAGAGCTGGTTCTTTGAGAAGATAAATAAAATTGACTAACTCCTAGCCAGACTTACAAAGAAAAAAAGAGAGAGAGAGCAAATAAACAAAATCAGAAGTGAAAGGGGAGAAATAACAACAGACTCCACAGAAATACAATGGATTATAAGAGAATACTATGAAAAACTATATGCCAACAAAATGGATAACCTAGAGGAAATGGATAAATTCTTGGACTCCTACAATCTCCCAAAGCTTAGTCAAGAAGAAGCAGACAATTTGAACAGACCAATCACAAGGAAAGAGATTGAAACAGCAATCAAAAGCATCCCAAAGAATAAAACCCCAGGACCAGATGGCTTTCCTGGGGAATTCTACCAAACTTTCAGAGAGGATTTAATACCTATCCTTTTCAGGCCATTCCACAAAATTAGGGAGGATGGAACACTTCGTAATACATTCTATGAGGCCAACATCACGCTAATACAAAAGCCTGACAAGGACAGCATGAAAAAGGAGAACTACAGGCCAATACTTCTGATGAACATAGATGCAAAAATTCTCAACAATGGGGCTGGCCCCGTGGCCAAGTGGTTAAGTTCGCGCACTCTGCTGCAGGCGGCCCAGTGTTTCGTTGGTTCGAATCCTGGGCGCGGACATGGCACTGCTCATCAAGCCACGCTGAGGCAGCGTCCCACGTGCCACAACTAGAAGGCCCCACAACGAAGAATATACAACTATGTACCAGGGGGCTTTGGGAAGAAAAAGGAAAAAAAAAAATCTTAAAAAAAAAAAAAATTCTCAACAAAATTTTGGCAACCCAAATTCAGCAATTCATCAAAAGGATCATACATCATGATCAAGTGGGATTCATACCAGGGACACAGGGATGGTTCAACATCTGCAAATCAATCAATGTGATACACCACATCAACAAATTGAGGAATAAAAACCACATGATCATCTCAATGGATGCAGAGAAAGCATTTGACAAGATCCAACAGCCATTTATGATAAAAACTCTGAAGAAAACGGGCATAGAAGGGAACTACCTCAACATAATAAAGGCCATATACGACAAACCCACAGCCAACATCATACTCAATGGGCAAAAACTGAGCACCATCCCCCTGAAAACAGGAATGAGACAAGGATGCCCTCTATCACCACTCTTATTTAACATAGTACTGGAGGTTTTGGCCAGAGCAATCAGGCAAGAAAAGGAAATAAAAGGAACCCAAATAGGGAGGGAAGAAGTAAAACTCTCGCTGTTTGCAGACGACATGATCTTATATATAGAAAACCCCAAAGAATCCATTAGAAAACCTTTAGAAGTAATCAACACCCACAGCATAGTTGCAGGGTACAAAATCAACTTACAAAAATCAGTTGCATTTCTATACTCTAATAACGAACTAACAGAAAAAGAACTCAAGAACACAATGCCATTCACAATCGCAACAAAAGGAATAAAATACCTCGGGGCGAACTTAACTAAGGAAGTGAAAGACCTATATAATGAAAATTACAAGGCTTTTCTGAAAGAAATGGATGACGACATAGAGATGGAAAGACATTCTATGTACATGGATTGGAAGAATAAACATAGTTAAAATGTCCATTCTACCTAAAGCAATCTACAGATTCAACGCCATCCCAATCAGAAGCCCAATGACATTCTTCACAGAAATAGAACAAAGAATCCTAAAATTCATATGGGGCAACAAAAGACCCCGAATTGCTAAAGCAATCCTGAGAAAAAAGAACACAGCTGGAGGCATCACAATCCCTGCCTTCAAAACATACTACAAAGCTACAGTAATCAAAACAGCATGGTACTGGTACAAAAACAGGTGCACAGATCAATGGAACAGAATTGAAAGCCCAGAAACAAAACCATACATCTATGGACAGCTAATCTTCGACAAAGGAGCTGAGGGCATACATTGGAGAAAAGAAAGTCTTTTCAACAAATGGTGCTGGGAAAACTGGAAAGCAACATGTAAAGGAATGAAAATTGACCATTCTTTTTCACCATTCACCAAAATAAACTCAAAATGGATCAAAGACCTAAAGGTGAGACCTGAAACCATAAACCTTCTAGAAGAAAATGTAGGCAGTACACTCTTTGACATCAGCATTAAAAGGATCTTTTCGGACACCATGTCTTCTCAGACAAGGGAAACAACAGAAAGAATAAACAAATGGGACTTCATCAGACTAAAGAGCTTCTTCAAGGCAAAGGAAAATAGGATTGAAACAAAAAAATTACCCACTAACTGGGAAAAAAAATTGCAAGTCATACATCCGACAAAGGCTTAATAGCCATAATATATAAAGAACTCACACAACTCAACAACAAAAAATCAAACAACCCGATCAAAAAATTGGCAGGAGACACGAACAGACATTTCTCCAAAGAAGATATACAGATGGCCAACAGGCAAATGAAAAGATGATCATCGCTGATCATCAGGGAAATGCAAATCAAAACTACACTAAGGTATCACCTTACACCCATTACAATGACAAAAATAACTAAAAGAAATAGTAACAAATGTTGGAGAGGTTGTGGAGAAAAAGGAACCCTCATACACTGCTGGTGGGAATGCAAACTGGTGCAGCCACTATGGAAAACAGTATGGAGATTCCTCAAAAAATTAAAAATAGAACTACCATATGATCCAGCCATCCCACTACTGGGTATCTATCCAAAGAGCTTGAAGTCAGCAATTCCAAAAGTCCCATGCACCCCTATGTTCATTGCAGCATTATTTACAATAGCCAAGACATGGAAGCAACCTAAGTGCCCATCAACAGATGACTGAATAAAGAATATGTGGTATATATATACACAATGGAATACTACTCAGCCGTAAAAAAGAACAAAATCGTCTCATTTGCAACAACATGGATGGACCTTGAGGGAATTATGTTAAGTGAAATAAGCCAGATAGAGAAGGACAATCTCTGTATGACTCCACTCATATGAGGAATTTAAAAATGTGGACAAAGAGAACAGATTAGTGGCTATCAGGGGAAAGGTGGGGTGGGGGGGGCACAAAGGGTGAAGGGGTGCACCTACAACACGACTGACAGACAATAATGTACAACTGAAATTTCACACGATTGTAAACTCTCATTAACTCAACAAAAATTAAATAAATAAACAAACCCCTATTCACTCTGAAAAAAAAAAAAGAATAGAAGTAGACAGAAAGAAAAAGACATACATTGTTGTGGGTTGAATTGTGTCCCTCCCCTCCCACCCCCCACAAAATATGTTGAAGTCCTAACCCCTTGTCCCTGTGAATGTGACCTTATTTGGAAATAGGGTATCTGCAGATGTAATTAAGAAGTAAGTTAACACGGGGTCACACTGAAATGCAGTGAGTCCTTAATCCAACGTGGCCAGTGTCCTTATAAGCCGAGAAGAGACGCAGAGACAGACACACATAGAGAGAAGAACATCTTGGGAAGACACACAGAGGGAACACAGCCATATGAAGAAGGAGACAGACATTGGAATCATGCAGCTGTAAGCCAAGGAATGCCAAGGATTGCTGGCAACCACCAAAAGCTAGGGAAGAGACACGGAACAGATTCTCCCTCTGAGCTTCTATACGGGAATCAACTCTGCCAACACCTTGATTTTGGACTTCTGGCCTCCTAAGTGTGGGAGCACCAATCTGGTTGTTTTCAGCCGCTGTTTGTGGTAATCTGTTACGGCAGCCCTAGGAAACCAATCTACAGACGGCAGAGTCCCAACACAGGTTACCAGATGGGCACACAACCAAAGGAGCAACGAGGGGGCACAACTGCTCAAAGACTTGTTCTGCTCGATATAGAGCATCTGGCAAATCACTGACCTGTCTTGCTGACAACTCCTTTCTACAGGAAGTCTTTTGACAAAGCAACAACAGAAACTGGTACTCTGGATTCGATCCTGAGTAAGTGGTTGGCAATCCGAAAGTATGAAAGAAACCTGGAGAGACTATGATACAAGGGTGTATTACGTTCTATCAGGGAGCACAATGCAGAGTCTTACGGCAGTGGGAAGGGCCTGGACCAGGACAGAAGCCAAGCGTTCCTGGTCCCGACACTTCCTAGTTACGTGATGGTAAACAACAAAACAACCTGAGCCAACACTCTGAGTTGCAGGTTTTTAATTCACAAACAAGTAATTTACACTTGTCCTGCCTGTCTCAGGTAACTGTTGTGAAGACAGAACAAGATTTAGGTGTGAAAGAAGTCTGAAAACACTATAAAATGCATAATATCACCACCATTATTACTCTGCAGTTTAGTGATGTTTCAAAAATACAGGGAATGGCTCTGTGATCAGAAAAGGGAAACAGGCTGAGAAAAGAAGTACATAGGAAATGAAACCAAAATATAATAAAAATTAATTCTGACAAAGAAGAGAAGGTATTTATAGAAATCACATAGTTGAAAAGAGATCATTTTGTTATGCACTCGGATTTTTTACAAGTAATGTAAAAAGACAGAACGGCTGTATAATTAAGCGTCAACATAAGAGAGTGTCACACATGTTTTCTTAGCTATAAAAATGGAATATTAATAACAGATACCTCATAACGCTACTGGACAATAAAATGAGCTAATGAATGTAAAATTTCCCTGTAAATTATTCTAAAATTATTAGTTGTAAAACTGTTTTAGATGCACTCAAAAACGCATAAACTGAAAAATATCAAGTACAAAAAATGCTGAATGTGTGTGTGTTTGGGGGGTGATGACGATGATTTTGTCATATTCAGTATAAAAGGAAGAAGCAGCTACTGCCCTGTGCAGATGGCGTTCCTACAATATGAACAAATGGCAGTGCTCAAAAGCTGGTTCTGGGGCTGGCCCCGTGGCCGAGTGGTTAAGTTCGCGCGCTCCACTTCAGCGGCCCAGGGTCTCACTGGTTCAGATCCTGGGTGCAGACATGGCACTGCTCATCAGGTCACGCTGAGGCAGCATCCCACATGCCACAACTAGAAGGACCTACAACTAGAAATACACAACTATGTACCAGGGGGCTTTGGGAGAAAAACGAAAAATAAAATATTTAAAAAAAAAAAAAAAAAGCTGGTCCTTACCAAAGAGTGTGCAAAGCATCTTCATTATCAAAGACAGCATAAAGCTATCATGAATTATATACAAATTATTTTCTGAAAATAATTTTTCTGACTTATTCCAACATGGGATTGAACGTAAACTACATGCTATAATAATTATAAGAGAATGCATAGGCACCAAACTTCTCATTGTTCAATGTATAAAGAAACTGAATGAATTGAGGGCAAAGAGAGTTTACGAAAAGGAAGCCAAAGGAGCAAGGGGATGGAGCAGCAGTGACATACATACAGCCAGAAGGTCATCTGGTCAGGAGACTATAAAGATATCATTTTGCCGACCAAATGTGGAGAAAGAGACGTGTTTACCTAACACAAACAAATATGCAAATTCTTCAACTGAGACATAGCACACAGCCTAACAGAAAGCACTGCAGTGAAAGGGAAGAAAGGCAGTTAGTCAGTCCGTCAGCAAAAAAGGATGACTATCAACCAGACTCATGCAAGATCTATTTATGAAACTAATGGGGCAGGAAACACAAAAATATACAAAATGAAGGAAAGCATCAAAAATAGGTACCCTGGAGAATGACGGGAGGAAACATGACCTGAAGCAGCCTATAGCTAACAATTCATAAAAACTGTCCCCGGCGGAAAACCCACAGAGGCAGCAGTCAAGTACAATGTAGTTGAATTTAAACAGCCGTTTATTCCTAACACAAAAACTCAAAAGAGAACAAGAAATTCAGACAAGAGCCTCAATCACAACCAACAAGACATCACTCCTACTCAGCATGTAAACAGCAGGGCACATGACTTCTTCTTAATCACACACAAAGATGACCACAGCAGCCGCTGCCAAAGGTCTATGCAGAGTACACTAAAAACTATGAAAAGGAATCAAGGAAATCTCCTTGAACGTGGAGTCGGGAGGCCAGAAGGCGAAGCCCTCATCTACTGCCACTGGACATCAATTACAGACCTCAAAAGAAACATGTCAACTACAGACTCCAGCAGTTAGAATTCTCCTTGCCCAATAAGCCCAGCCAATGGGAAACCGTCAGCACTCTGAACTCTCGCTGTCCTCCAATGGACTTTTGTTCAAAACAACCCCTCCCAACTTCCTCCTTGTCCTCTGTAAAGTAACGTTCCTCTCCTTTGTTTGCTGGACTTGCCTATGGTTTTTGCTATAGCTTGCTTGTCCCGAATTGCAACTCCTCTGCTATTCCCGAATAAACCCATTTTGCTGGTAAAATAACTAGCTGTTTCATTTTTTAAGACAACATTACTTGGTGCCAAGGAAGTGGGATCTAGAGAAGACCCCAACAACTCCAAGGGTGGCAAGCAAACAGGTGTCACACCCACTGAGTCCGTCGATCACACTCCTTCCTCATTGACCCTGGATGTGAGCTTCGGCTCTTTGCGTCTTGAGCTCTCCAGGCTTTATTCAAGATCAGTATTTTTTTTTTTTATAAAGCCTTTGGCTTTTCTGTCTAAAGCCTTCGTCCTTTCTGTTGGAAAGGGTTTTCCTTTTTGTGAGTACTCGTTTGGTATAATTTCTATTGGAAGTATGCTAGCATTCCAAAGGAATCAGGCTGTTTAGGAATTTTTCTTTTGTTCTAGAGAAAAACCTCCGAGAAATGAGATCCCAGTCATCTAAATGCTTTGAGGGTGCCCCCCACTGTTCAGGGACCCCAGCTGGTTTTCTATTTAAAAACTGGGGTCCCTCCTCATGTACATTTCTAACTAAATGGACTGAGTTAACCAAACGTAATTTAGAACACCGATGGCCATTACGGGGAGCTTTCCACCTCCCCAAACTTACTTTTCTCAAAACTAAATTGGACAGCCATGGCTCTAAAATTGGAAAAACTGAATGGGATGCCTATTTCGATTGGTATCTTGAGGCTTCCAATGTTAACAGCATTCTAAAATTGTCTCTTTGCAAAATGCAATTTTTAGATTAACTGAGGCAAACAAACAATTAAAGAAAAACAAAACGTCTACTGAGGCCTCTCTTTCCCTCCCTCATTTTCTTTGTCCCTGGACGTGTGGCAGAAGTCTTCTGAGGATCCAAATAAACCCCAAACTTCTTATGTTCCCTGGACTAAGGCCGCATTGTGAGCCACAGTAAAGACTTCCCTAAAGTAAGGAGGACCCCCATAGGTTTGCTGAAGAATTTAACACAGTTGTTCAAACTTACCAACCTGGTTTCTCAGATTAACATCACACGCTGTTAGTCCACATGCTTGTTGGTGAGGGTCAGGCCCAACACTGGATGAAACTTGCCCGAAGAGAACATCCTGAAAGGGATTTAGAAAAACAAACCCCTAACTTTTGGCAAAATGCTAGAACACACGCTGGAGAACTCCACTGAGCAATTACAGTAGCTTTTCCTAAGTCTGCTGAATGGAGCAAAATTCAGGCGGCTTGCACACAAAAACTTAATGACTCTGTTCATGACTGTTACAATCGACTCCAAACTGTGTTTAAGGAAAATTCTGATCTTCCTTTAGATGTTGAATCCACTCGGTTGGGCTTTAACTCCACGTTTATTAACAGGCTGAACTGGGATCTTTCTTTGAGTTAAAAGGACCAGGATGGAATGGAATTTGGCAAATCAATTTGCTCACACCCTAGATGATTCAACTAAAAGGAAGACCACCAAAATTCCTAATTTTCGACTCCAACAAATGGAGGCCCCTAAACAAAAACAAAACCCTCCTGGTTTCTGCTATTATTGTAAAAAGCCAGGGGCATTGGAAAAAAGATTCTTACAACCCTAAGCACTCCAGGCGCCTTCAGGCCTCTAGCTGGCCATTCCAATATCCTCCTACTCCCACCGATGGGGCTCCTCCCAATCCTCCCTCTTAATCAGCTCGGAGAAAGAACTCTCCAGATTGGGAATAAATCTCCCTCCGTCCTTACTGACACCGGAGCTACATTCTTAGTGCTCAATCTCAGTGCCATACAGCGGCCCTTGCCTTGGAGCACTAAAATGGTTCAAATAGTGGGGGTCTCTAATAAACCTCAACAGTTTCCTGCCTCTGAACCTATTCCCTTTTGTTTAGGCCCTTTGAGAGACACTCGTCCGTTTCTCCTTAGTTCCTTTGTCCCTATTCATTTATTAGGCCGAGATTTAGAAAAGTATCATGCTGGAATTTCTTTCTCCCAAAAGAGGGAAACAATTCTAGAATTTGACAATAGCAATCAAAATAGCCAACCAGGTGAATTAAATGACTCTCTGACGTCTTCTATTTGCTCCATCTCTGATGGCACTCAAGCTGAGTCTAGGGACACTGATCATTTGTCTCTACTGATTCAACACCACCCTCTTTATGGGCAAAATCTTCAACTGTTATTGGCAGAATCCATGGTGCACCTCCCATCAAGATTCAAATATAGCCCTCAAAACCTCTCCCCAGAACTAATCAATACCCTATAAATAAAGAAGCTCTTCAAGGCATCAAGCCCATAATAAATTCCAAGGCCCAGGGCCACATTATCCCCTGTACTAGTCCCTGTAATACCCTATCTTACCTGTAAGAAAACCCAATGGCTGGAGACGGACGTTTGTCCAGGACCTCTGAGCAATAAATAACATTGTTATCCCTCGGAACCCTGTTGCTCTTAAACTCCTACCCTACTGAAAGCAAATTTTCACTGTAATTGATCTATGCCGTGCATTTTTTAGTACTCCAGGTGATAAGACTAGCCAATATCTTTTTGCTTTCACTTGGGAAGAAGGGCAATGCCCCAGGGCTTTACAGAAAGTCCCTCTTACTTTTCACAAACCTTAAAAGCTGATCTGGATGACAAAGTTTTCTGCAGGCTCTACTTTGTTACAATACATACATGATTTGCTTCCCTGCTCCCCTCTCAAACCTCTTTCCAGGAAGCCAGCATCAACTTGTTAAAATTTTTGGCCTTAAAGGGACATAAAGTTCCCAAAGAAAAATTGCAGTTTGCTCCATCTCAGGTTTGATATTCAGGGGATCTGATCTCAGAACAAGGACAACATTTGGATTCAGGCAGGCTTTATGGCATCCTGAACTTCCCAAAACCTAAAACTAAGTGCCAATTACAAGGTTTTCTTGAGCTAGCTATCTCCCAATTTCTCTCCTAGGGCCTAGCCGCTATGTATGACTAAAAAACAACAAACTTGACTGTATTATTTGGGGAGATCAGGATGACACAGCCTTTGGAACCTTGACGAGAAGCTTAATAAAGCTCCTTGCCCTTGGAGATCCAAATCAGCTTCCCTTTTTCCTCTCTGTAGATGAGACGGACGAGAATGCCCTTGAAGTACTCACCCAAAAACACGGGACCATCATTGACCCAAAGGGTATTACAGCCAACAACTGGATCCTGTGGCCCCAGGGTAGCACCCTTGTCTTAGAGCCATTCCTGCCACTGCCCTTTTGGTTAAGGCCACCGAAGAAACAGTCATAGAATCCCCTGAACCATCTTTGAGCCCCATGCAGAAGCCCTTCTAAATTCCCCTCACACTCAACACCTTTCAGTCAGTCGTCTCACCTCCTAGGAACCCCTTCTCCTCACGTAACTCTTTCTCCTTGTAATAACCTCAACCCTGCTCCTCTTCTCCCTCCTTCAGTGATGAAACTCCTCATGACTGCTTAACAGTGACAGATCACCATTTGACTCCCAAAAATAATTTTCAGAAAATTCCTCTAACCAATGCAGATTTTTCACGGTTTATTGATGGTTCCTATTTAAAGGATGAGAATGGTAAATGTTCATGCTGGGTGTGTTTTTGCAACTTTTTTTTTTTTTTCCTGAGGAAGATTAGCCCTGAGCTAACATCCACCATCAATCCTCCTCTTTTTTGGTAAGGAAGATTGGCCCTGAGCTAACATCTGTGCCCATCTTCCTCTATTTTATATGTGGGATGCCTGCCACAGCATGGCTTGACAAGTGGTGTGTAAGTCCACGCCCGGGACCTGAACAGTGAACCCTGGGCCACCAAAGTGGAGTGCAGGAACTTAACCGCTACGCCACTGGGCTGGCCCCTGCAACTGCTTTTGATGTCATAGAGGCAGCAGCTTTACCTTTGGCTACTTCGGCCCTACAGGCTGAATTATACACTCTTGCTGGGGCTTGTATTTTAGCCAAAGGCAAAGGACAAACATTTATACCAATAGTTGGTATGCCTCTGGGGTAGCCCACGACTTTGGGATGCTATGGAAACAGCCAAGTTTCCTTACCTCTAATCCAGAATCTATTAGATGCCGTACTCTTGCCAGCTGCCGGGACTACTATTAAGATCCCTGGGCATTCCAAACCTGACTCCCTAGAGGCTAAAGGAAACCACAGCTCACTGATATTTCTGCCAAAAACGCTGCTCTCAAGGAAACAAACAGCCAAGCCTCTGTCATGGTCCAAAAGAATGTTTCCTCAGATGATCATTTGGAAAAATTGACTAAAGATGCCCAATACTGGGCCCCAGAAAAGGAAAAATAATAGTGGAAATCTAATAACTATTGGCTCAATAAAAAAAGAGAACTCTATTTGGGCCAAACAACAATCCGGTCTTACCAGAAATTCTGAAACTCCCACTCCCTACCACTGTACATGTTTAAACCATTGGTCTGCTGACAAAATGACAGTGTTCATGAAGCAATACTGGTGGGGAAATATTAATGAGGCTGCAAAAACCGCCCACCTCGCTTATCCCACCTGTCCAAAATACAATCCAGAGAAACCTGTTCTCACTGTTCCTGAAAATTTGGAATTGCCTGATGGGCCATTCGAGGTTTAGCAAATGGATTTCATACAGCTTCCCCCGTCTCATGGCTATAAATATGTTTTAGTCATGTTTTGTATGTTGTCTCACTGGACCGAAGATTTCCCTTGTAGACAGGCCATTGCTTCTTTTGTGGATAAAATTCTGTTACAAAGATTACCCCTGCCTGGGGAACCCCTACTTCATAGTGATTGGGAAACCCATTTTATTGGTCAGGTACTTCAATAAGTCTGTGCTGTTTGGCCAGTTTCAGAATATTTTCACTGTGCTTACCATCCTCAATCCTCAGGGTTAGTCGCATACATTAATGATACTATTGAGACTCAACTGGCAAAACTTTTTGAAACCCTCTGAATGTCTTGGCCAAAAGCATTGCTATTAGTCCTTCTAAATCTCAGCTCCATCCTCTTTGGAACTCATAAGCTCTCACCCTTTGAGAGAGCCACAGGACATCCAATGCTCCTGGCCCCTGCCTCTCTTGATATGCAGCTGATAAATGGAGACACACTTCAATATTATAAAGGTCTGACTGCTTCTATTAAAAATAGCCATGCTTTGGTAGAACAATCTTTTCACAGTATGCTCCTGGGAAATGAAGACCTTAAACAACATGCCTGGGTGGCCCCATGGCTAAGCGGTTCAGTTTGCCTGTTCCACTTCGGTGGCCCGAGGTTTGTCAGTTTGGATCCTGGACACAGACCTATACACCACTCATCAAGCCAGGCTGTGGCAGCATCCCACATGGAAGAACTAGAATGACCTGCAACTAGGATATACAACTATGTACTGGGGCTTTGGGGAGGGAAAAAAAAAACAGGAAGACTGGCAACAGAAGTTAGCTCAGGGCCAATCTTCCTCACTAAAAAAAAAAAAAAAAAAAAAAAAAACATACTTAAAAAAAAAATTTCACTCCTTGCAACCTGGAGATCTCATCTACTAGAAAAGACATCTCCAGAAAGCGTCTTCATCCTCACCAGAAAGGCTTCTCTATCAGGTCCTGCTAACCAAACCTTATGCCGCCAAACTTCAGGGAACATACTCTTGGATTCATGTATCATGTCTAAGGAAAGCATCAAACTCTGACTGCACACCATCTGTGACCTGAAAGTAAAGGCTTTCTGGAATTGAAGCAGAAGACATCTGACGAGACAGCTTTCCCAGGATGTCAGGACCAGGCCTGTACATCCTTTTCTTACTGTTGTTCTGACTTTATTTTCTCCCTCTCTTCCTTGGACAGACAACAATCTTGTCTGCACTTCTCAATCCCCTGCAAAAGGGGGAAACCTGTTCTTTCAACTACGGCCTTTCAGACATGGCCTCATCATGATCCCACGACAAATCAATCCTTTCACCTGCTTTTTCTGAAGGATTAGAAGCTTCAGAATTCACTTTTTTTATTTTTTAAGATTGGCCCTGAGCTAACATTGGTTGCCAATCTTTTTTTTTCTTCTTCTTCTCCCCAAAGCCCCCCAGTATAGTTATATATTCTAGTCGTGAGTGCCTCTGGTTGTGCCATGTGGGATGCCACCTCAGCATGACCTGACAAGCAGTGCCACGTATATGTCCAGGATCCGAACCGGTGAAACCCTGGGCTGCCAAAGCAGAGCGTGCGAACTTAACCACTCGGCCATGGGGCTGGCCCCCCGAATCTTTCTTTCATCTGACTATTAACTGACTGGATTCTTATCCAAATTCACATCTCTGATCTTGCAACCTTACAGGCTGTATTACTGGATAACATATTTGGTTCCAAACAACTCTTCTGAGATAACAAAACTGTTTTAATACGTCTGTGAAGTTTTGCTATTTTTGCAAAAAGTTCATCAGCTGTTGCTTCAGGTTTATTCCTGCACTGTGTCTTCCCAAAGCATTCGGTCAATTCTTTCAGTTTGAGTGGGCTCTTGCTGTATTCACCGTTCTATTTTCTAACTCCTCTGGGGAAAGAGAAACAATTGCATAAAATTAAGTAACAAGCACATTGGCTCCAACAATTTTCACCTAAGCCACACAGTCTTTCGATCTATTTAGCTGGTTACCTTCAGGTATGGGCTCCTGATTTGGAACCATCATACAATTTGGAAGTCATGTTACTTTTAATTCTGTTTTGCATTATTATTTTTGTTTTGTATCTGTTGCCAGTCAAATCTTTATAAAATCGATGTACCCGATAATGGGATGCTCAACACTTCAAGGTGATCTCCAACACTTACAACCTTGATAAGATATAGACTTTAGATGAGAATGCCTGAGAGTTCTTCCTTCCACCCCTCCTCATTACTCAAAAGTGACCTTAATAGGTTTACAATCTGTACACTTTCCCTGCAACGTAGGACATGACACCTAAGAAGGTCCTTTATGGTACTGAGGAACAAAGGCAACTGAATCCAGAAAACTTAACTCTTGACTAGCAATGCTTCTGGAGCAAGATCTTGATCAAAAGGGAAAATGTAAAAAAGAATAAAGGAGACCTCATAAACCGAGTCAGGAGGCCAGAAGGGGGAGCTGTCACCCACTGTCATTTGATGTCAATTAGAGACCCCGACAGAAACATGTCAACTACAAACTCCAGCAGTGAGAATTCTCCTTGCCCAACAAGCCCAGCCAATGGGAAACCGTCAGCCCCTGAACTCTTGCTGTCCTCCAATGGACTTTCGTTCAAAACAACCCCTCCCAACTTCCTCCTTTTTCTCCACAAAGTAACGTTCCTCTCCTTTGTTTGCTGGACTTGCCTATGGTTTTTGCTATAGCTTGCTTGTCCCAAATTGCAATTCCTCTGCTATTCCTGAATAAACTCATTTTACTGGTAAAATAATTAGTTGTTTTATTTTTTAGGAGGACAAAACAGACAACATGAAAATCATCTGGGGCCACCCAAAACCAACATCTTAGCATACTCTGAGAGAAGGCTGTTAGTCATGCAAATGTTGGGTCATGCCTGATTTGTATTAAGCAGAATTAAAAAAAAAAATAACCCATTAAAAGATATTTAGGATCTATACCATGACAATTTTGCTTTCCTAAACCGCATGTTTTGTCTGCAATAAGCTGGAAGGAGAAGAAAGAAAACAAACTTTTCATCCAAAGAGAAAGAAACACTGGCTCTCCTTTCTTTCACCAGCATCAACAACTTTCAACTCTTCTGGCTGTTTCACCTAATAGCTTCCCTATAGTCCTATCTCAGAAGCTTTTCTTGCAACTGCTTGATTCATCCATTTTTGACATTACAGATTTTCTATAATGACAAATAAGGAATTTGTTCACTTATACTCCTAGAACCCCTCCCAACTCGGTTATATCATTATGTGAGGTTAAATTAATTAATCTTTAAATTACATACCTTCCAGTTAAATCAATAATTAATGTTTAAATAATGAGCCTTTTTAATGCTTCACTATATGGCAAATAATAAGGTATTAAGAGGGAGAGATCAGCATTTAATTGAAAAGGAGCCTCAGCCATTTTTAAGCTGGAAGTTAGTTACACTTCTTTTAAATCTTGCTCCTCACTTCTCAGTAAATAGTTTTTCACAGTTGGTAGTTAAATGCTATATTGTTTAATCTAATTTCATAGAGAAAGTATCTTCATATAAAAAGGCCTGTTTTTTATCTACCTCAATTACTCATTAGTTGAGGAAACCCTATTCTTTGGGTCTGTGCATGACTACCATTCTGTTGACATGGTGACAATCATAGAAGTTATAAGACAGTGCTTAAGAAATTCTAGTAAGCATCCAAATCTACATGAGTTAGCAAACATGCAGTGTCGGTGACTTTCAAAAATTGCCATTTCATGGAACACGGGGAGAAAGACGCGGGGAACAAAGTAAAGAGGGCTTCCTAATTATTAACAGTTTTCATGCAACATTCAATTACAAAAGCATGAATTAAACCAAAAGTTTGTGAGGGGAATATGTGCACAACACTTACAAAGCACATGAATTACTCCTGGAATTAAAATGATAAACAAAATGACATGCAAATTATAAAAGGTAACTTGATGGCCTACATATTACCAGAAAACAGCTTAAAAGGCGGGATTACTTATCTAGAGGGAAGTTATCAAGAAAAGAAATCACTCCTCAACAACTTGGATTTCTAGTCACTTGCAGCTGAAAGAAGAAAAGGGCAGGGACAGGAGAAATCAACTCCCAATCGCCAGGAACCATGCCAGGCATCTTCTATACGTTTGTCATCTTCACAGCCCCATAAGGTCGGAATTGTTCCCGAACTGTAGAGGGGAAGATAAGTTATCTGTCCAGAGTCCACAGTTGGAAAAGGACTCTAAAGTCACGCTCTTCTTCCCATAGGACCCTCAAAGTCAGCCCACTCAGACAAGAATGCAAAGACTACAGAACAGGGTTGTCTGATCTTGTTATCCCAATGCTCCAAATCCCATGGGCCCTCTCCTTCCCCTTAAAACATAGTTAATAGTATTTTTAAGGTTTTTACTCCCAGTAATTGAAAATCCTTCTTTGAAAAAAATTACAAGACCCAAAAGAACCACCAAAGCAATTTTTAAGAAATGAACTTTGGTTATCAGATCTACCTATCAAGGAATGATTCTAATTACTAGATATTTGACTTTGGGGATATTATTTACTTTTCTAAACTTTGGGATTTCTTCAACTCCAAATGGGGAGTATACTACTTCCCCCTCATACAGCTATAGCAAGATTTGATTAGACAATATTCATAATATTATAGTCCAGAAAGTGTAGATACATAGTCAGTAAAAGGTAGCAAATATTAAAACTGGTCATTTATTCTGTCAATCACAAAACAAACAGTCCAAGGTTAGTTCATTCATTCAACAGACACTGACCGGGCGCCTCCTACATGCCAGGTACTTTTCTAGGTGCTGAGTACAGCAGTGAACCAAACAGGCAAAATCTGTGCTTTCACAGAGCATACTTTCTAGTGGAGAGAGAAAAATAAAATAAAATAAATATAATATCCCAAGTGGTAAGGAGTACCAGGAAGAAAATACAGAAGGAAGGGAGAGTGTATGGCTGGGGGCAGTATCTTAGTTAAGAGTAGGTGAGGTGACACCTGACAAGGTAACATTTGAGCAAAGACGTGGAGGAAGTGCAGGAGTGAGCCAAGTAAAGATCAGGGGGTCCAGGCTCCAGGTGGAGGGAACAAGTACAAGATGTTGAGGCAGGTACATATGTGGTGGACTGAGGAACAAGATGTTTTGTCTATAAATACAACACCAAAAAACCCCAGAGCCTCATAAATAAATAGAAACAGGATTCATGGCTGCTCCTTTTTTTTTTTTTTTTTAAAGATTTTATTTTTTCCTTTTTCTCCCCAAAGCCTCCCCGGTACATAGTTGTGTATTCTTCGTTGTGGGTTCTTCTAGTTGCGGCATGTGGGACGCTGCCTCAGCATGGTCTGATGAGCAGTGCCATGTCCGCGCCCAGGATTCAAACTAACGAAACACTGGGCCGCCTGCAGCGGAGCGCGCGAACTTAACCACTCGGCCACGGGGCCAGCCCCATGGCTGCTCCTTTTTGAGCACTACATAAAAGAGGGAGAGGAGAGACTGAAAGACACTCATTCCCCCAGCCTAGCATCCCAGTGTGGGCTGAACGCGCCCCTCGCAGGTATGCCTTGTCTGACTGACCCATCCACCTAGAGAGACCGCCTTCTTCTAATTTGCACACAGCCACCATATGAGCCAACTGCAGCCCCGGCAGGACTTCCCTTTCAGTAGAATTTATTGGGTCTATAGTCATCAAAGTGGTGTTAATATGCCTGTCAACTGAGAAATGGAAACAGACTAATTATGGTGACTTAGATTCTATAATGATGCTCATTAAAAAGGAGTTATAATGTGAGATAAGCACAGTTTTCAGTGTTCTTCTTTATCTTGCCATTGATAAGATTTTTTTTAATCTAATAAGTTAAAATAAGGCCATGTGACACACACTGGATCTGGATTCTGAAGACCCCAGTGCAAGTCCCCATGGTGCATTTTCCCCAAAGGCACAGCCAACAGTTCAGCCTAATTCGGTTTCCTCATTCGCAAAGGGAGGATAAGGAACACTGCCCTACCTCACCAGGCTGTCGTGATAAATTCTACACTTCAAAGGTAACCATTCTTTATTACTAAGATATCAAGTAAAAAAGAAAAAAAAGGCAAGTGCAATTATAATAAAAGTAGACAATGTTTTTATGAAGGAAAAGACCTTGTGTCTATCAATAGACTTTAAACTAAAAAGGTTAAAAAAAAATCAAATAACCCCAGGCTTTCATATTAAAAAAATTAAATTCTTTGCTGCTGAGGAGTTCCATCTGTTGTTGGTGCTTAAAATGCACCTAGAGGGTCAAAAGTGCCATGGCGATGACGATATAACATCATAACAAAAATAGCAATCTGCTGATGGAGGATTTCTCCCAAGAGGACATCGGACGGAGTCCTCCTCTCCTGGGGGTTGATCAAGTCTTTTTTTTTTTTTTTTTTAAAGATTTTATTTTTCCTTTTTCTCCCCAAAGCCCCCTGGTACATAGTTGTGTATTTTTAGTTGTGGCATGTGGGACGCCACCTCAGCATGGCTTGATGAGCAGTGCCATGTCCGTGCCCAGGATTCGAACCGACGAAACCCTGTGCTGCGAGCCAGCCCTGATGGCCTAGTGGTTAAAGTTCAGCGCTCTCACCACTTCAGTGGCTCAGTTCATTTCCTGGTGGCGGAATCATATCACTTGTCTGTTAGTAGCCATGCTGTGGCAGCAGCTCACATAGAACTAGAAGGACTTATAACTAGAATATACAACTATGCACTGGGGATTTGGGGAAGGAAAAAAAGGGTAAATGTTCAACCTTCAGAGAAAGAAGTCCATCACCAGATTGACAAAGTGGTACATGAGAAACCTACAAGTATTTTCTGAAGACAAAGAAATGCCTCAAATTGCCAAAGCTTTTGCCAGGCTTCTGATACAAAAAGATGCAGATTAATTATCAGGAGACTCCTAGTAGATCAGCACGTATTCTACAAAGAGAGATTTGGGACCAGCATAGAGGCAACAGGGGAGAGTGGTTAACAGCACTGGCACCAAACTGCCTGCACTCACATCCTGGCTCTGCCACTCACTCTTCAAATACACCTGTAGGATTTTAGCCAAGTTACTTAACCTCTTTGTACCCCAAATTTCCCACATGTAAAATGGGGAAAATAATAGGATCTACTTCTTAGGATGGTCATGAAGATTAAATGAGAATGTATGTGAAGCATGCAGAAGAGAGTGGACACACATTAAATGTCATCTAAGTAGGGCTACCATTTAACTTACCATTTAAACTGGGACAATTCCGTGAATGAAATGGGACACTATTAATAATTAGATTAAGACTGTGCAAAAACTGAGACTGTATTAGGCAAACCAAGACATACGGTCACCCTATAAGTAAGTGGTGGAAGAAGGGAGAGAATGTGAGCAGAGGAAGGAGAACTCCCTGCTTCATCTCTTTATATGGAGGCTGCCCATACATGCAGGTACCAGAGGTGAACATCTGATTTATATTTTCCTGCATGCTCATACGTTAGAGCTAAATGAGCACACAATTTTTGGTTGTAAATAAATGGTTTCAATTAATATACCAATCAATATTGGCACAATTCCCTCAAGATTAATAACAAGCATCCAACAAATATTGAGGACATGGTAATGGCATCAGGCAGAAAGATGATAAAACTTGCTCCTCGTCCTCAAGAAGCGAACCACCAGTTAAATGATTCCTGCAGGTACTTTCCTGCTAATAGTTCCCTGAGGCCATTGTTACAGCATGAGATACCAAAGCAGGAAGGTATCTCAGAGAAATATTGGAAAAGATGAGAAAGGCAGCTTGAAAAGTGAACATAGGAAAAACGAGAAATAAAGTAATTCATTATTTTACACAGCACTGTCAAATAGATTAAGACATTCTAGAAAGAAAAAACAAAATTTACAAAATATATTTGTGGCAGATCGCTTTTGTTTTGGCCTACTCAGCATCCATTTCCTTTCTTTGTGGAATTATTTCTCTTTCATATGTGTAATCTTATTAGAAACAAAAAACTCAATTTGGAAGAAAACATAATGAGAGAGAGAAGAAGGAGAGAGAGAATGAATCAATCAGGGACATTAATAATTGTGTTGATAATGGCTCAAAGAAAGAGTCCTCACATTTTAGAGACAGGTACTGAAATATTTATAGATGAAATGATGTGCTGTCTGGGATTTGCTTCAAAATACTCAGGGGCAGGTGAGTGGGTATGGATACAGATGAAATAAGATTGGGCCTGAATTCATGATTGTGGAAGCTCAGTGATGAGTACATGGGAGTTAATTATTCTATTTAATTTTCTTTAAGTTTTTCATAAGAAAAAGGATTTTTTACTTCATCTACAATATGGTTCCAATTTTACAAAAGCATTTCTCTCTGTTCTTCTATCTGTATATATGCATGGAAAGCTATCTGGGATAATGGTCACCTGGTGTTAATGATGATTATTTCTGGGTGGTGAGATTTGGGATAGCTTCACTACTTTCATCCTTGAACTTTCTACATTATTTGAATTCAAAAGAATAATCATGTTATCTTCCCAAAAATAAAAGAGTGATATGTCTTAAACCAAAAGTCTAAAGTAAAATATGAAAAAACGTTAACATTAGTTAAATTTGGTGGGAATATGGATGATTATTTTCTATACGTATTTTCTGTATTATTTTCAATTAAAAAATTAATCTAGTACTTATGAGAATTCTCTACATATGGTTTCTCAATCTTGGTGCTACTGACATTTCGGGTCAAGTAATTCTTTGTGGCAGGGGGCTGTCTTGCTCACTGTGAAGTGTTTAGCAGCATCCCTGGCCTCTACCCACTAGATACCGGTAGCACCACCACCACCCTAGTGTCACGACAACTAAAAATGTCTCCAGATACTACCAAACGTGCCCTGGGACGTAAAATCACCCCCACTAAGAACCACTGCTCTAGCATATCATACATCTTATCCAATGCACTCTCAATTTGGCAAAACACAAATTCCCCAATCCGTACGTATACCCTGCATATCTAATAAGAATTTTCAACACTGTATCTTTTTCTTTCTTATTCTTAATTCAGTTACTAATACTCTACTTGTAGTTCAGACTACTCCAAGTAGATAAACCAGTTTGCTGCTGCAGATTTAATGATTCAGTGAAAACTAAACTGCTTCTGACACTTCTTTTATTCAGTTCCAAAGCCTGAAATTAAAAACCTTAGGCTATATATAGTACTATGACCTCCAAGAATATGGGAAAAAGCATTAAAAGGTTATATAATCCTATCTTCTTAAAATGTACTACTGAACCTTTGGTCAAACTAAACAGTCCTACGACATGCCCCAGAGCAGAGTAACTCTTCAAGAGGAAAGCTCAAAGGAGAATACAATTAGCATCTAGCCTCTCAAAATAACATCCGCAGACCAGCAGCCTCAGCATCACCCTAGAGCGTATTAGAAATGCCGAACCTCAGGACACACCCCGACCTACTAAATCAGAATCTGCCCCTTAACAAGCTCTCCAGGTGATCTGTGCACATGTTAGGTTTAAGAAGCAGTGATCTAGCTGTTTTTATACAAACTTGTTTGAAGCTGAAGTTTGGTGGGCTATATTCTTGTATAGAGAGTAAGTTTCTTATACTTACGGAGGTGAAATTAAAATTGTATAATTACAAAATAGCCACAGAGTAAGAGAAAAATTAATGGAATCCACCTCTACTACCCCTGAAAAACTATTTATAATCTTATGAAACCAATCTGAAAGATGAGACAAATGCCATATTTTAAAATCAAACTGAGAAATCCAAATAGTTATTTATAATGGATCCCTCCCATTAAGAAAGAAGAATTTAATTAACTCTCCCAGTGAAGAGTTAAGCTGGTCTAAATAGCATAAAGCTACAGTTCCTAAACCTGGCTGATTATCCTGGAATGTTTACTTTTTTTTAAATAAAGATTTCTGGGACTTACTTCAGACACTGTGATTCAGGAGGGCTGGGATTCTGTATTTCTTAAAACTATTTTAAGCCATTTCTGATAATTAGTTCCATTTGAAAATCACTGTCTTAAAAGGCTTTTTAAAAAGATATCATTTTCTTTCTCACTACTTTTTAAAATAGTGGATATGCATTTGGCCTATTTCAAGCAACCAATATGTAAAAGACTATGAGTCTAAGGACTAACAAGTCTTGAGGAAACAAGTTTAGATGAAAGTGAGATCACGCCGTCTCAATTATCCACACCTAGAGAAAGGTTGGTCGGCCCAGCCGGCAATCATGCAGTGCCCTGGAAGAAAGGAGTCATTTCTGAGTGTCTAGACTTCAACTTGATTCTACAACGACTACCCACAGCAATCCCTTTCAGTACCATAGTGTACACAGTAGCTTAGCAATATTCTTTTAAAGAACAAATGATGAACACTGCAGGATTTTATGACATATCCTCTAGATAAGTTGCACTGCCCTGTGCAAGATAAGAATGCATCAAGGTCTCTAGAAAGGTCTGGAATTCAAGAAAGAAAAATGAGAAACAGATATAAGAGAAGAGGAGGAGGAAGAAGAAGAAAAAGAATTTTTCCCAAGACAAAAATTTTGGTAGCAACCCAACGGGCTATTTCATGAATCTGTCCATTTCTTTTCATCTCCACTGTCACTATCCTAATCTAAGTTACTATCATTTATACTGGGGCCTCATGACTGGTTCTCCCCATTTCCGCTATTGAACTCCTTACTTCATTCTTGACGTAGCAGCCACAGCAATATTTTTAAAGGTCTTTGAGACAGAGCCAGTGACTCACATAATAAATGATAAGTTCAGAAGTCATTTCTCCAGCAGATGTAATACCAGCGATCAGAAACGGCAGCATCAACATCTGTCTTAGCTCATTTGGGCTGCTATAATAACAAAATGCCACAGATTGTATGGCTTATAAACAACACAAATGTATTTCTCACAGTTCTGGGGCTGGAAGCCTGAGATCAGGGTGCCAGCATGGTCAGGTGAGGGCTCTCTTCCGGGCTGCACACCTGTATCCTCACATAGTAGAACGGGGTTTAGGGACCTCTCCGGAGCCTCTTTTATATGGCACTAATCCCAGGAGGTTCCACTCTCATAACTTAAGCACCTCCCAAAGGCTCCACCTAGTAAGATCATTACCTTTGGGGGCTAGGATTTCAACACAGGAATTTGGGGGAACACAAATACTGAGACCACGGCAATACCCTTAATCAGGCATCCTCAACCAAGGTCCGCCAGTGGTATGACCATGGCAGTAATTCCAGATTGTTTGATTCCCTTGGTTCCTGCTTGTTTTCTAAACCAGATTCTCCAGTTTTTCCATCAATGCTGTGAGGTACCTGACAACCTTTCAGTAAATTCCTTTTCTGCTTAAGTTGGCTGGAATTGGGGCCTGTAATTTTCAACGAAGAACTTTTCCTGGAACAATGCCACACCTTTTTCCTTTTTAATGATCTGTCACTCACTAAGTTTAGCCTTCCAAAAATGGGTATAATTAAACACCCAAAATTCTAAATACCATTCCTATCACCAACCTCCTGAAAACAGCTTTCAAAGTGAACAATTAGTTTTATTTATTACTTGATCAAATCCAACCCTCTACCTACTCTGAGCTGGCATCTGGGCAGCTACATATGGCTGAAGAAACACATACAGTCGTGCTGACTGGTCCCATTTTCAATTCATGACCTCAAAATGGGCACTCCCACTACATCTTCCTAGTCCATTCACTCTTTATCTTCCGAGAGGACTATTTCACACCTTCTCCTCTCTCCTCAAACATCCATCTCACCCCCATCCTCACTTTTCAGCTGATGGCAACTGTTCCATATTTCACTGAAAAAAACAGAGGCCATCAGTAAACATCTTCCGCACATGTACCAACCTACTTGCATCTGTAACCATATACATTCCTGTCTTCCCTTCTGTTACCTTGATTAAACTGACTGTGTTCCTATTTAAGGCCAACACCTCTATTCATGCATTAGCTCTTATATCCCCTATAGTAATTAAAACAGTGTGATATTGGCATAAAAACAGACACACAGATCAACAGAACAGAAGAGAGAGCCCAGAAATAAACTCAAGCATATATGAGCAATTAATTTACGAAAAAGGAGCCAAGAAAATACAATGGGGAAGGAGAGTCTCTCCAATAAATGATATTGGGAAAATTGGACAGCCACATGCAAAAGAATGAAATTGGACCACTATCTTCCACCATACACAAAAATGAATTCAAAATGGACTAAAGACTTGAACATCAGACCTGAAACCATAAAAGTCCTAGAAGAAAAAATGGGCAGTAAGCTCGTTGACAGAGGTCTTGGCAATGATTTTTTTAATCTGACTCCAAAAGCAAAAACAACAAAAGCAAAAATAAACAAGTGGGACTACATCAAACTAAAAAGCTTCTGCATAGCAAAGGAAGTCACCAACAAAATGAAAAGGCAATCTACTGAATGGGAGAAAATATCTGCAAGTCACACATCTGAAAAGAAGCTAAAATCCAAAATACATAAAGCATTCAGACAACCCAATAGCAAAAAAACCAAAGAATCCAATTAAAAAGTAGGCAGAAGATCTGAATAGACATTTTTCCAAAGAAGGCATAGACGTGGCCAACAGGTACATGAAAAGATGTTCTACATCACTAATCACCAGGGAAATGCAAATCAAAACCAAAATGAGATATCACCTCACACCTGTTAGAATGGCTGTTATCAAAAAGAATAGAAATAAAAACTGCTGAGGATGTGGAGAAAAGGGAACTCTGTGCACTGTTGGTGGAATGTAAATCGGTGCAGCCACTATGGAAAACAGTATGGAAATTCCTTAAAATATTAAAAATAGAATTACCCTAGGATCCGGTAATTCTACTTCTGGGTATTTATCCAAAGGAAACAGAAAATCTAACTCAAAAAGATATATGCATCCCCATGTTCCTTGCAGCATTATTTACAATAGCCAAGATATGGAAACAACCTAAGTGCCCATCAATGGATGAATGGATAAAGAAATTATGATAAATGATACAATAGAATATTATTCAACCATAAAAAAGAATGAAATTTTGCCATTTGCAACAACAAAGATGGAACTCAAGGGCATTATGCTAAGTGAAATTAGAAAACTGATCTTTCTTATATGTGGAATCTAAAAATATAAAACCAAGCTCATAGATACAAAGAACAGATTGGTGGTTGCCAGAGGAGGGGTGTTTGGGGGGTGAAAGAAATGGGTGAACTGTTTTTTTTTCAGTTTAAATAAATTTAATTTAAAAAATTAAGGAAAAAAAATGGCTCACATCCTACTCTAGCTTTCATGTATTTCTCTACTCTCCTTCTCCTTCACAGCATAACTCTTTGAAAGACGTGTCTATACAGCTGTCTCCAATTTGTCTCCCATTCTCCCTCACACACATACCAACCCACTTCGTTCCCATCATTCCACTGAAGTACTATGTGTCAGTACTAATGATCTCCATGCTGGTAAATCCAATGAGCAATACTCAGTTCTCATCTTAAGTTACTTACCAGCAACACTGGACACAGCTGGTCATCCTCCTCTTCTTGAATATTCCTATTTATCTTCTAAGACATCATTTTCTCCTCTTACCTCACTGGCTGCTCCTTCTCAAATCTCCACTGGTGGTTCACCTCACCACCCAACCCCCAACTGTTGGAGTGCCCCAGAACTCAAAGCTCTGAGATGTTCTCTTCTTTATTCACTCTGTAGGTGACAGCATGCACTCTCATGGCTTTAAATACCAACTATACACTGACAGCTCCCCAATTTTTTAATCTACAGATTGGACCTCTCTCCTGAATTCCAGTCTCCACTATCCAACTTCCTATTTGACATCTCTGTCTGGGTGTCTAGTTGGCATTTCAAACTTAACATATCCAAAACTGAATCCCAGCTATTGTGCCCCCAAAACCTACTCTATTCGGTCCTCTCCTTCTCAGTTAAAGGCAACTCCATTCTTCCAGCTGCTCAGGCACAGTTCATTCCAAACACAGCAGATAAAGCGATCCTTTTAAAATGAAGTCAGATTCTACCACTTTTCAGCTCAAAATCTTCACATGCCTTCTCATCTCATTCTGAGAAGGTCTCCAAGTATTTACAACGGCTTACATGGTCTCATACGATCTGACCACCACTAGTATGTCCAAAACTTTCTCTCTTACTATTTTCAGTCATTCTAGGCTAGCCACACTGGCCTTCTTGCTATTCTTCAAATACGCCAACACACTACACACTCCTACCAGAGGGTTGTCTTGGCATCTGCTGTAATCTTGGCTTGGAACACTCTTCCCCAAAATATCTACAGAGCTAGTTCCATCCTTTCACTCCTGCCTCTGGTCAAATTACCTTATCAGAGAAGCCTTCCCTGACCACTCTACATAAATCAGAACACCCCTCCTTATACTGTATTATTTTTCTCTAAAGTAATTATCACCATCTGATATATTATAAATTTACTTATTTACTGTCTATGTCCAAATACAATATAAACTCCATGAGGGGACAGTTTTTATTTTGTCATTTCCCTATTTCCAGCGCCTAGAATAGAGCCTGGCACATAAAAGTTGCTCAAGAAATTCTCGTGGAAGGAATAGTTAAGTAAATTTTACCTTTTTTTACATTATAAAATGGATACATGAACATGTATTAATTACTTTCACACACAAGAAAAAAGTTGCGATAGATATACAGACATGCCACCCGGATTTCTCTTTAAGGAAGGACCTGGTGTCTCAGCTGCTAGGAATGCTGTCAGTCCCTTCAGGGATCACCTCTGCAGACTTGCCTTGTCCAAGGTCATGTTCCTCCCAAGGTAGCCCATATCCAGTGACTGATGGAGACAAGGGTATAATGGTCCAGCTATTTCAGCTCAATACACGACAACTTTAGCTAAATACCACTTTAGCTCCAGAGCTCCCTGTGGAGTCAGCCAAGACCATGGATCAGGATTGTATCACAGTTCAACTCTTCCTCCTGCCAAATCCTGACTTGTTCCCATGCTTCCACAGGTGTTGAACATCAGGACACTCCTTAACACCCTGTACACTAAACTTTGTCTCAAATTCTTTTTCCAGGAGACTCCAACCTGTGACACAGTTAAAAGAAAAACACATGCTTGTGGTCAAAACTAAAAAACACAAAGCCAACAAACCACATCCCCATAAAGTAGAAAACGAACATCCCCTACATTATGCATTCACTCCTTCTACAGAAATGGTTGC
This sequence comes from Equus quagga, assembly GCF_021613505.1. Classification (NCBI taxonomy): domain Eukaryota; kingdom Metazoa; phylum Chordata; class Mammalia; order Perissodactyla; family Equidae; genus Equus; species Equus quagga. The sequence continues at coordinate 86,675,416 of NC_060267.1, forward strand.
ATAATAACAGAGTTTCCTATTTTTAACTGGGCACAAGGCCAATCAGTAAAAATTATTCTTCCTTGTATCCAGATGTGGTCACACAGCTAAGTTATGACGAATGAGATTTGAGCTGAAGTGATGTGTAACTTCCAGAACTTAGAGGAATTAATGTGTCCTCTTCCCTCTGATCTTTCCCCTTTTTTCAAATGGGAATATGGACACAATATTGAGTATCTTGGACCATACATATGTGGGCAATGACAGTGATAACAGAGCAACAAAACCAAAGGAACCCGGAACCTTGTAGAGCTACCATCACTAGCCCTGGAGTGCTTTAACTGGATTATTATGTGAGAAAGAAAGAAACTTCTATCTTGTTTAAATCTTTTAACTTGGGTGACGACTATAATTGCTTTCAGCGCTGTCTACATCTCCCTCCAACCCTGTGCGCTCACTCCCAACAGCCAGCACCTGCAGGTCTTGTAGGAGGGCTACCCTCAGGCTGCCAGCACTTCCTGGACAGTTATGCACCTCTCCCCATCAGGGGCAGTTCTAAGCAATGACTGATGAGGATGGGAGTACAAAGGCTCTAGCTCTTTCTTTGTCCCTGATAGCGACAGCTCTTTAGATATAAGTTTCAGAACTCCCCTGCAGGACTGAGCCTCTGCTAGAGCCTTGCTACATCCTTCCTTGTCCTTCAGCTCCTTCTCTCTTCCCAGTCCCACTTCCTCACTCCCTACCAGATTTCCCTAAACTCTTCCTAGTAAGGCACTTTCTTATGAAACCACATCCTAAGTTCTGCTTCTGGGGAATCCAACCTGAGGCAGTATCCATTGGGTATATCCAATGAGTACCATCTCATTCCCTAGGGTTCATCACAGCTAACAACTGTATACCCTTCCAAACCTTTTTCTTTGCATACTCAAATATATGGTGACTCTCTTAAATGAAAATGGAATTATATGATATAAACTACTCACCTTGCCTTTTCACTTAAAATATTTCATGGACCATATTCCATGACAGTAAAATACATACATATCTCATTATTTTTAAGTATGCATGGTTCCTTATAATTTAAGGGGCCAGCCCAGTGGTGCAGCGGTTAAGTGCACATGTTCCGTTTCTCGGCGGCCCGGGGTTCGCCGGTTCGGATCCTGGGTGCGGACATGGCACCGCTTGGCAAAAGCCATGCTGTGGTAGGCATCTCACATATAAAGCAGAGGAAGATGGCATGGATGTTAGCTCAGGGCCAGGCTTCCTCAGCAAAAAGAGGAGGACTGGCAGTAGTTACCTCAAGGCTAATCTTCCTCAAAAAAAAAAAAATAATGATTTAAGTCTAAATAAATATCAAAAACGTTTTTGGAGGAAAGAAGTGAAAAAGGAATTTAAAAAGGAGGGGCAGGGGAGGAATCCTTTGCTTCATCCCTGTAGTTCTGCCCATCAATGAGGGGAACAATTATATATATATTGACTTCTAGGAACATGAAAAAGAAGCAACGAAGAATTTGTTAAAAATAGACAAATTATATCTTAATTCTATTTCTTTAAACTCCTAAAAGAGCTTAACGGCCTGAAAAAGATTAATATATACATATATATAACCTCCAATGAATTAATACTTAAATATATAAATATATTTACATACATATAAAATTCACATAAAAAATCAGGATGTCTTCCTTAGACTGAGCCTTGTGATTTAAGGAGAAAGGGATAACAGAAAGAAGAATTGTATGAACCGTATGTGTATTGTTAGCCTAACTCCTATTTGAAGTTTGGTGTTTCCAAGGAATATCCTTTTGCTATTGGCAAAATATATTCTGGATATTTCAGAAGGGCATGTTGCTTGAAATACATCTATATTTCAAGGAAGAAGAGATTACAGATGTTTCATGAACCTCCAAGAATTAAAACAACAGTCAACAAGCAATACAAATTTTAATATTTCAATACCAGCATTATTTAAGAATATAAACGTATTTAGAACATAATTGAAAATATAACAATAAAAATGATCTCTTATTGGATACTAAGTCTGGATTACAAGCATAAAAGAGACCTAATAAAGCAGTGTAACATCCATTATCCAAAAAATGATCATACTGGTGCATAAAATGAAACAGAAGATTTCAAAACACAAACTCTTACGAAAGACAAGATCGTTCTAAACTCATTGGGAACCGTTCAATGTTACCTGTGAAGAGGTTTGGCAGGCCCACAACCTATAACACTATAACTTAAGGATGCTTGGCAGTGAGATGCAGTCACACGGCTGGTGAATTAAGGGATGGAGGAGGTCAGACGTAGAAGAAAACATCTGTGGTGGTGTTTTTCCTATTTGCGTGCTGCAAAGGAAATCTCCAATCTAGTTATTAAACTGTCAGACTCTCTGAAGTAACAGCTAAGATGCCAAAAGCAATTACACAGACTAGAGCTGGGGATCTCAGGGTTCTGTTGTTTTAGCAGAAGTAAGATAATTCCTGGGTTTGTACGTATCTGCTCTTATCTCTTAATGAGCAAGTACATCTACAATATCAAAACTCTCCCTCCCTTTCCATCTCTTCTCTATTGGCAAAATCACAGATTAAAAAAAAACATTACCTAGGGCCGGCCTGGTTGCATAGTGGTTAAGTTCACCACGGTCGGCTTCAGTGGCCCAGGGTTTGTGGGTTCAGATTCCTGGTGCAGACCTATACACTGCTCACCAAGCCATGCTGTGGCAGTGTCCCACACAGAAAATAGAGGAAGATTGGCACAGATGTTGGCTCAGGGCCAATCTTTCTCACCAAAAAAACCCCACAAAATTACCCTATAGGTAAGTGTGTCCAATATTGCCTCTGATACAAACATTTTTAGACAATTTTTAAAAACAGACTTACTTTTAGGGGATTTTCTTGAGATGTAGAGAAGTGACTGCAGTTCCCTGAAGATTATTTCTGATAGTGCTAAGTACATTCTTGACATCCTTTAAGAAGATATATAAAAATCTGGGAGAAAATATAAATGCAGATACTTCCTCATATTAAACTAACCATGATGTGACTCCTACAGAATTTTAAAGGAATCACTTTTTTCTCTGAACAAAACAAATATACACCTTTTACTTGAACAAAATGTAAGAATTATCACTGTTATCCTGGCTTAGGCTCTGGCTGGTCTTGAACATTCCAAAGTTTTGGAGTAAACAATGAACAAAGGAAAATTATGTGCCTGTCAGTAAGAGGTGTTAAATTTATATAATCACTGATATAATAAATGAATGTGTTTTTGGTTTATGTATGTTGTAACTGCCTCATCAGAACAGTATCTGTAGTTTAAAACTAGTCTCTACTGACCTTTTGAAGCCGTATAAAAACCATGAGTAAAGGCCTTGACTGCTTTGTGGTGATTGCTAAATATTCTAAAATGAGATTTTTTTTATTTTGGTAAAATATACATAAAATTTACCATTTTAACCATTTTTAAGTATACAGTTCAGTGGCATAAAGTACATTCACACTATTGTGTAACCATCCCACCATCCATGTCCAAAACGTTTTCATTTTCCCAAAGTCAAACTCTTTACCCATGGAACAACTCTCTATTCCCCCTTCCCCAACTCTCCCTCCCCGAGCCCCTGGCAACCACCATCTACTTTCTTTTTTTTTTTTTTTAAAGATTGGCACCTGAGCTAACAACTGTTGCCAATCTTCTTTTTTTTCCCCCTGCTTTTTCTCCCCCAATCCCCTCAGTACATAGCTGTATATCTTTAGTTGTAGGTCCTCCTAGTTGTGGCATGTGGGATGCTGCCTCAACGTGGCCTGATGAGCAGTGCCACGTCCGTGCCCAGGAGCCGAACTGGTGAAATCCTGGGCTGCCGAAGGCAGAGCTCGAACTTAACCACTCGGCCACAGGGCCGGCCCCATACCATTCTACTCTCTGTCTCTATGAATTTGCCTACTCTAGGTACCGCATATAAGCGGAATCATACAATATTTGTTCTTTTATGTCTGGCTTATTTCATTTAGCATAATGTCTTCAAGATTCATCCATGCTGTAGCATGTGTCAGAATTTCATTCCTTTTACAGTTGAATAATATTCCATTATATGTACAGTCACGAGTTGCTTAATGATGAGGATGTTCTGAGAAATGTGTTGTTAGGTGATTCTGTCACTGTGTGAACATCATAGAGTGTACTTACACAAACCTAGATAGGATACCCTACTACACACCAAGGCTACACAGTACTAATCTTACGGGACCACTGTCGTATATGCGGTCCGTCATTGAGTGAAACGTTATGCAGCGCATGAGTGTATGTAACACATTTTATTTATCCATTCACCATGGAGGGACATTTGGGTTGTTTCCACCTTTTGGCTATTGTGGACCATGCTGCTGTGAACATTGGTTTACATATATCTGTTTGAGCCCCTGCTTTCAATTCCTTTGGGTATATTCCCAGAAGGGGAATTACTGGATCATGCAGTAACTCTTTTGAAGTCTTTGGGGAACCACCATGAGATCTCAAAGCACAATTATCAGTGCATTCTACAGATCTGGGAGAAGCAGCTCGTCTCTCGTGTTGATTGCTCACATCGCCTACATTCACCTTAAAATTGCGACTTGTGACACATACGTCAGAAGTGGCCCAGGATTTCCCATTTGGAAGGGAAAAAACAGCAATAATAGCAGTTATCGCTTATTGACTGTTTCCCAAGTGCTGGATTCTGAGCGAGGAGTTTTACACACAAACATGAATACATAGTACCAGCCAGCCAAGAAATTAAAGTACAGTCCTTTCCTAAATGTTTTTCTCAGAATGTTAACAGTTGTTATGAAAGCAGGGGGAGTGGGGAGTCAGTCAGTTAAACAGTTTAGATTTCCCCCTGAGGATTTTTCAGAGTTTAATAAACTAGTACGTACTCTGACTCTCTTAGACAGGATATATCGAGCTGTTATTCAAATTTCTTGGCTGTTGCTGAAGATCCTGTTGCAGGGATGTTCTCATCTGGGGCGAGGTTCTCAACCACAGCACTACCGGCTTTGGCCCCAGATCACCCCCTGATGTGGGCTGTCCCGCACACTGCAGGATGTGCAGCAGCACCCCTGTCCTCTACACACTAGATGCCAGCACACATCCCCCAACTTACAACAACCAAAAACGTCTCCAGATATTGCCAAATGGCCCCTGGGAGGCAGATCACCCTCGGCTGAGGACCACCAGTCTGTTATTACTTTAGTAAGTTCACTATCCATTTCTCCATTTAAACAGGGGCCAATTAGACAAGAATTTCATTTCCCCTCCTGCCTCCTGTCTTCCTCTTTTCCTCCTCTTCTACCAAAGAACAGCTGCTCCGCTCAGCCTGCACCTGTGCACTGGATTCCATTCCCACTTGCCTCATACCATGACCTGCCCATCAATTATCCTCTGGCCAGTATGTTTATTTTCTCCCTCAGGTTCCAAACATGCTCACTTTTTTTCTGTCCTAAACAAAACAAACAAACCCAAACCCTCTCTCCTTCCCCGTAAGCCCTCTCTCCTCTTCTCTATATGACTAAATGTTCATAAGGATCCATCTTATACTCATGGCCTCCATTTTTCCTCACCTTACATTTACTTCTCTGCCCAAGAGATTCTGGGTCTACAGTCATTTTTCTAGTGTCTCAAAGATCAAGACCTCCCACCTGCCCAGTTCACTGGTTTCCTCAGCATCCTTCCACTACCTGACATCACCTAGTGTTTAAATGATTTTCGAATGAACATCTGAAGAAAATATTTGACCTGGGGAGCAACCTCCATCTTGGATTCCATGTTATTCCCCTAATTCTCTTTTCACCTTATTGATGGCTATCTCTATTTCCCTGTTTCTTCTGCATCCCCTAAATATAGGTAGTCCTTTGGGGATGATTTTTAGTGCTCTTCTAAATGACTGCCATGACTCCAAATTCCCTAGGAATTCTCTGTTTGTCTCTGACCCCATATTATATCCCGAGCTCCAAATTAAGATTTTTTAACAGTCAGGTGGCAGAATTTTGAATAAAAGGAACCAGAAGTAATATTAACATAGTAATAATAACTACCACCAAAAAGTCCCTTCTACATGCCAGGCACTGAAGAAAGTACTTCAGAAATACCAACCACTTAACTTACTCTTCAACAACCCTAAGAAATAGGCCTTACTATTCCAACATTATAAACGAGGCTATAACCTCAGAGAAGTAACTTGCTCACATAGGTAGTAAATTATAAATATAGGATTGGAACTAGATTTTACTTCAAAGCCGATTTGCTTAATCAATTGATAGTGTTTCATCTTATCTTTTAAGGTTTTCCTCAAAATTCAGTTCTCTTAAGTCTTTCTTATTTTCAAAAACTTACAGGATAAAGTCAACACTGGAAACTATACACTCTTGGCCTCTATATTAAACATTATTTTCCTAAGAATCCTGGGACAAAAAGAAAGTCCGTGTTACACAATTCATCTCCAAGCCTGTAGGCAGACTTATATCTAAACCATTCCAGACAGATGGGTATCTTCTATTTTTAATGACATCTAGGAAAGGAGATTCTCGCCTCCTAAATTTAGATTGTGAGCCAAAGGAAGGAAGCAGATCTAATTTTATGCTCCACACAGCTACACCTTCACATACAGTTGGCAATAAATGTCCTAACAAGATTATTACAAGCAGAAATGGGCACTCAAAATCTAAAATCAAAAATAAAGCCAGTCACTAGAGAGGGATTCAACTGGACTCTTCAAGTCAAAAACAAAATCATTCTAGTCCAAAGTACAAAAGAGCTATCAGATTCTTCCTATTATATTAAAACCTGTCTGGCAGAAGTAACTGGAAAAATGACAAAGGGATTTCTAGTATGAAGTATGCCTGTTACATGGCTGTAACTAGTTTCAAAACATTAACTCCAAATCTTAATGGAGAAGAGTCACGTAACACTGAGGTTTATAGTTCAACCCTTGCCATCATTTCCTCTGGGCTCTGGGCTTGAGAATCCAAGCACACCACAACCCCCAAAGATTCCGTCTAATTCTGCCTGTCAGATCATCTGTGCCAGCTCTCAAGGCACTAAAGGAAACACAAACCCAACCCAAAAATTCACAAGTGCTTCAAAACGAAGAGACTCCTGGCAGTGTGCTTTACTTAAAATTCTTCGCATTGTTACCGCAGAAAACTAAAATCACCTTAAGACAATTATCTCAAAGAAGCTACTGGCTAGAGCTGACACAAAAGTTTAACAGGCCCCAAGTCAAATATTTTCCCAAATGAGCCATTTGAGCATGCGTCTTCACAAAGTTAGGAGGGCTTCAGCGTTACTTCATTTAACATAACCCCCTGGGGCAGATCATAACTGTAAAACTAAGTTCATCTTTTTTTAATGATTAAAGGAACCTGCACAGGGAATAATCACCTGAGTATAACTGGCGACCTCCATTATCACCTTAAAATCGAGCACAGATGAGAAATAAATGAAAGTTGATGAAGCCAGGGAAATATTTGTATAAAATTACAACAGTAGTATTAGTACCATTCCAAAAACCTATGTCATGGCTCAACCATTTTTTAAAACAAACACTCATCAGAAACAGCAAATGTCAAGGATAAGATGAAAATATTGACCTGACCCAATCAGGCAAACCACCAAATACCTTTCTGAAAGTAATTCCTATTATGTCCCAAGACAGCATTTATTTCTATCTAAGCAATAATGAGGTAGGACATTTGTGGCCAAAATAGTTCTTGCTCTTATTGGCTTAATGAATGATTTGACAATGAATTGGAATAAAGGGAAAAGGCTTTATTTTGTTACATTCTAATTTTATAATCAGTATATTAATCTACCTAAGTAAAAATCTGTTAAAAGTACAAAATACATATTTCAAACTAACAATCATCTTCAAATTTAAATCAAAATGGCCTATCTAAAAAAATCTAGACTAAACAACAAAAATATTACTTTATGTCTGGCCACACAGTAGCAACTGTATAATGCCAAGTTCTATTTGGTGTCTCCTGGAGGCTCAAGCAAATTTTTTTTCTCAGCTGCTTCTCAGTCATCACCTGATCTGGAGGCGGTTAATTGCTTTATGATTCCAATTCATATTTTATCACAAAATCTTTTATTAGTCATTAAAGTAAGCCATTCATAACACTTAGGATTTTTTCAGTAACAGCTTAATTGAGATATAATTCACATGCCATAAAGCTTACCTCTTTAAACCACCGCATAACTCAGTGGATTTTAGTATATTCACAAAAATTCTACATCAATCACGCCATCTAATTTCAGAATGCTTTCCTCACCCCAAAGAGAAATCACATACACATTACAGTCACTCCCCATTCTCCCCTACCCCTAAGCCTGGCCATCACGAATTTACTTTCTCTCTATGAATTTGCCTATACAGGATATTTCATATAAATGGAATTGTACAATATGTGGACTTTTGTGACTGATTTCTTTCATTTAATGTGATGTTTTAAAGACTCATCAACATTGTAGCATGTATCAGTACTTTATTTCGTTTATGACTGGATAATACTTCATTGTATGGATATACCACATCTTATTTACCCATTCATCAGCTGTTGAACATTTGGGTTGTTTCCACTTTTTGGCTATTACGAATAATGCTGCCTTGAAAACCTGTGTGCAAATTTTTGTGTGAATATACATTTTCACTTTTCTTGAGTATATACCTATAAGTGGAATTGCTGAGTCACATGGTAACTCTATGTTCTTAACTTTTTGAGCAACCACCAAATTGACTGGCTAAGTGGCTGCATCAATTTATAATCCCACCAGCGATGTAATGAGGGTTCCAATTTCTTCACATCCTTATCAACACTTGTAATTGTCTGGTTTTTTTTTATTAGAGCCATCCTAGTGGGTATGAAGTGGTACCTTACTTTTGTTTTGATTCACATTTCCCTAATGACTAATGATGTTGAGCATCTTTTCATGTGCTTATCAGCCATTTGTGTATCTTCCTTGGAGAAATGCTATTCAAATCCTTTGCTCATTTATAAATTGCAAATGTTATTTGCCTTTTTATTCTTGAGTTGTAAGATTTTTTTTTTAATATTCTGGATGCAAGCCCCTTATCAGATATATGATTTGCAAATCAATTTTCCCACTCTGTAGGTTGTCTTTTCAGGTTCTTGAGAGTTCTTTGAAACAAAAAAAAGTTTTTAATTTTAATACAGTCCAATTTATCTATTTTTCCTTTTGCCGCTTGCACTTTTGGTATCATCTCAGAAACCACTGCGTAATCCAAGGTCACAAAAATTTACTTCTATGTTTTCTTCTAAGAATTTTAGCTTTAGCTCTTAGATTTAGGTTTGTGATCCATTTTTAGCTATTTTTCAGACAAGGTGTGAGGTGAGGGGTCCAACTTCATTCTTTTGCACGTGGCTAACCACCTGTCCCAGAATCATTTGCTGAAAAGGCTGGTGTTTCACCATGGACATCTCTTGGCACCCCTATCGAAGACCAATTGCCCAGAGATGCACAAGTTTTATTTCTGGACTTTAAATTCTATTCCATTGATCTATATGCCCAGCTTTATGCCAAGACCGCACGGCCTTGATTACTATGGCTTTGTTGTAAGGTTTGAACACTTAGGTTTTTAAGGAATAAATCAAGAATACTTTTAGACTCAGAAACTCCAATTACAGGAAGACTCCAACATTTAAAAGGTTATTATTCTCAGGGCCAGGCCGGTGGCACAGTGGTTAAGTTCATGCACTCTGTCTTCAGAGGCCCAGGGTTTGCAGGTTCAGATCCTGGCTGCAGACCCATCACTGCTCATCAAGCCATGCTGGGGCAGCATCCCACATAAAATAGAGGAAGATTGGCAACGATGTTAGCTTGAGGCCAATCTTCCTCAGAAATAAATAAATAAATAAAAGGTGGTTATTCCAACACTTCATTTTTCAGTCAACTGCTCAAAAACCTAGAACTTTTAGTTTTTCCTGCTGTTTATACATGCCTCATGTTTTTATTTACATTATTTTCTATATACCTAGCTTTAAGTTTTTAAAAATGATCCAACACACATGTATCAAGTTTACTCCCAACGCCCTATCATATAAAATAATCTATTACTTGTCCTACATTTCCCCTCGGACATCTCTTTCCCATAGCATTGCACTTCTCACCACGCTGAACTGTTCTGAGACCTGCTATGTAATGTGCCATCCTGAAACTTGCCTTTCACTGCTCTCCTGTGTTGGAGTTGCTGTTTCCTGAAGCCCTTATCATCATTTTTCATGGGATACTCCCTTATTTTGCTAAAGAGCACCCTCCACTAGTTTCCTAAGAAAGGACACATGAAAGATAAAACTTCTAAATATTTGCTGATCAGAAAATGGTACTTTATGATACTACTAACACTTGACTGATAATTTGGCCAAGTATCAAATTCAGGTTGAAGACAATTTTTTCATCAGAATTTTTCAAGCATTATTCCATTGTCTTTTAGCCTCTAGAGATGTAACTGAGAAATCTGATTCTTATTCCTTAAAAGTTGATGTGGTATGTGCATGCATGCGTGCGTGTGTGTGTGTGTGTGTCTACAAGCTTTCAAGACTTTTATTTTTTTTAAAGGATGTTCTGCAATTTCATGATGATGGGCCTCAGTATGCATCTTTTTTCATTCACTCTGCTAGCCAATCAGAGGCTTTTCATTCTGGAAATATCAGTTCTAGACAATTTTCTTGCTTTGCTGTTGTTTTGTTTTGTGTAATTTTTTCTTTCCTCTCTTTATGCAGCTTCTATTAGTCTGTCACTGGACCTCCTCAATTAACTCAGTAGGCCTCTCATCTTTTCTCTCCTATTTTCTATCATTGTCTTTTCCTTCTAGTTTCTGGGGGATTTCTTCAACTTCACCTTCCAGCCATTAAAATTTTTTTTAATTTAAGCTACCATAGTTACATATATCCAATATCTCTTTTATATTCCCAAGTTGTTCCTTCTTCAAAGAATATAGTTCTTATTTTATAAATCCTTATCTCTATGAGATTATGAATTAGAGAATTTTTGTTTTATTTTAGTTTGGTGGAATTTGGGTTTTTTTCTTTGTAAGTTTTCCTCTGAACCCTGCCTTACCTCTGCTGCCGCCGGATTCCTTTTTACAGTGTGTTTATTTCGGTCTCTGTTGTTCATGTTGAAGGCTTTTTCCTAGGTCTCATGATCCTTAGCTGTCTGTTCCTATTTAAGAATGAGGCACTGAAGGATTTGATTGGCAGCCCTGGTATGTATAGACAGGGTTTTTAACCAGAGAGCTTCCCTACAGCAAAGAGCTTTTTCATTAGGGACCCTCAAACGTCAGTATGAGAAAGTCTTCGAGTTTCTCTAAAAATGATCCCTTCGATCTCTGAATGAGCCATAGACGTCTGGCGGCCAGTGCTCAGGAGCCAGAGTATATTTGAGAGATGAGGTGGGAGGGTAAGGTCCACACAGTTCAATACACATATAATCCCCATTTCCCATCCCATGACTCACTCCCTTTCTCTTGAGCAATTGAGGGGCGGAGGGGAGGTGGCTGTCTGCCTGCACAGTGTAAGGCAGGGGACCTAGAAATCCACCTTTTCAGTATACAGACTTTGAACCAATGCCCCATTTTCAGCTCAATGCCTCACTCCCACCTCTGAAGTACCTGGAGCCTTTTGGAAATTTCTGGAGAGAATCAGTCTGCTTCTTGTAGGCACTAGCTCTTCAAGCCCTAAAGGTAATGCCTAAAAGGTAATACCATCTCTCCGGCCTGCCATGTCAGTTAATTTTTCCTCTTTCAAGTTTCTATCATCAAAATTTTTATTAAATCTCTCATCAGCTACTCAGTTCTTTAATCACTGTCCTTATTTTTATAGTCTTAACCTTTTCTGATTTTTAATATCAAAAGAGAAATGTAGATGCATTTGGAAAGTGCATCATTTTTAACCAAAAAGTATATCTAAATTTATAACACTGGGAGGAAGATATTATCAAGAGCATTTTAAAAATAGAAAAACTAAGTCTTAAAATGATTAAGTAAAATGCTGAAAGTAAAAAAAGTAGCAAGTGATAGAAACAATTTAAATCCATGTCTGTTAAAAGAAGAGTGGAACATTAGACTCGGGACCAATACAAAATTACGTAAAATATAAAAATAAGCTAAGAAATACAATAGTCAACACATACATGAAGAGCCATATTCCATGGACATTTCTTCTTGTTCCTGGGAGTAAATCAAGAAAATTAAGAAAAGAATGGACTCCATGAACCAAGAATTCAAAGATAAAAGACAAAACGGTAAAATTAAAAGGAGAATGATTGATCCAAGGAAAGAAAATGTGTAAGAAAAAAGTACTACCATGTCAGAACTTAAAATAGTGCCAGAAATAACAAATGCAGAAGAGAAAGGAGAAGGAGAGGATAAGGAAGACAAAAGGATGAATAGGGAAGGGAAGGGAAAGGAGGAGAGGTGGAAGAAGAGAAAAATGGAGGTATCCACTGCATTTACCCTATCCCTGTTCCACCACTGAACGCTGGGAGGGGGCAGGAGCTCAGAGAGGATCTCACCAAAAGGAAGCGATGCAGAGACTCCTTCAGGTCAGATGCAGAGACCATCACAAGATCCTGGCCTGTAAGCCTGGTGCTGTGATTAGATGGGTTTCTTGGGAGGGGGGGAAGAGTAAAGGTTTTAAAAGTATAAGGAAGAGAAGGAAATATTTATGACTAAGAGAGAGAATTGTAGAAAACTGAATTACTACTCTACACTTTGGGAAATGCTAGTTTACAACATCAAATTTATTTAAAGAACCTAAAGCCCATTACATACTTACTAACAAAGCCTAACAATAATAAGAGCTAACCTTTATGGAATACTTACTAAGCCAAATTCTGTTCTAAGAGCTTTACATGTCATAACAATAATAATTGTAACAGCTAACATTTGCTGAGTGCTTACCATATATGTTAAGCACTATTCTAAGCATTTCACAAGTGTTAATTTAATCCTCAAAACAAACCTATGAAGTACATACAATTATTATTCCCATTTTACAGTTGAAGAAACTGAGACCCACAGAAGTAAAGTTACTTGCCCAATAGTACAGAGCTAGTAAGTGGCAAACCCTAGCTCTTAACCACAACTCAATACTGCCTCTGTTGTACAGGCTATAATGCTGCTGCAATATGAGCTCAAAATAGAATTTTTCTGTAAAAAGAAATTTTTCTCAAAATAAGTGGCAATTTTTGTTTGCTTCTTCAAATAGTTATCTAATGCTGTTATGAATTGTATGCATTTTTTAAATAATTAATATCAAGGTTCTACAACCCAGAAGTGAACCAGACTGATTTTAAGTCTTGCCCTAGAGAAGACTTGAACGTACCACAGAGTTACAAGGACTGCCTATAATTGAAATTACGGGACCATCTCTACCCCTTTTAGCATTTTACAATATTAGTCTAAAACAGATCTGTGAACTTCAAGGGTCACTCATAACGGAAGAGAGGAGAGCGTGTCACCATGTAGAAGCAGTCCACAAAGCTTAAACTAAATAATTTCATAACAACCTTCTCAATTCTAAGAACCTAAAGCTATTCTTATTTTATTTAAATGGTCAACATTGTCTTTGTTTCCTAAGTAATAATGACCTTCAAAGGGCTTGACAGTTTTTACTTTTGCTGGCAGGGAACTAAAAGCTGATACCCCAACTTTCAGAAGCCATCTGGTAGTGAGAAAACCAAGGCAACCACCACACACATAAAATTCCAGATAATTCACTACCACAACAGTACTTAAGGAAATGTTCTATTTCCCCAAGTGGTAAAAATGTTCCCACTCCCTTCACGACACTGGGCAAAGGACTCGTATGTCAACTGTACCCCCCTCATTTCCCTTCCTCACAAAACAAAGGAATCCAAATAGATGTCCTTTATAAGTCCTTTAGGCTCAAAATTCCTATAATTCTGTACAGTATATTTGAAGGCATATAGTAGAAATGGGAAATGCTATATTTTAGAAATAAAGAGAACCACAGATAAAAACTTTGGCACAATTGCTTATTTATATTTCCTATATTTCAATTTTTGGCACAGAAAAGGAAATTGCTTAAATTACTTACTCTATTTTATTCCCAAGAAATTAAAGCCCCTTTCCCAACAGATTTCTAAACCTTAATCTCAGAGCACAAACACTTTGTAGGAAAAAGATATAAATGAATTAATGTTTATTCAGTATGATCTCAGAAAAGCTCTTAAATTTTTCTTTAAATTTTTTAAACAGTTTAAATTACATATGCGTAAGTAACTCTATTTAACATAAAAGCGTGATAAAAAATACAAGCGCTGGAAGATTCATTTCCAACGGCCTAGCCATCCAGTAACATTTTTAGCATCGTAAGCTTTATTTCCTGCCTAACGTCCTCGGGGATCTAGTTTGACAGCTCTCCTGTACAATTTCTAGTACGAGACTTCCCTGGCCTCTCTTGGCACATGTAAACTGCTGCTAGGTAATATTTCTTTTGGCAACAGACTACATACTTTATAGAAACAGACCTTCAATTGACCCCTCTCCACTCAAACTCACACTCTTCCCAAAATGTGAATCTTAAACTAAGTACACTATAACAAGATGGACACATTCCACGGTATTGAAATGTTACATATTCACTAAATTTTCCCCTGATAACAGAATTCAAGTTACAAACTGCCTTGAATAGAAATAAAAACAGTTTTGGTGAATCATATTCTGAACTAGAGATATTTTTCTTTCTTTCAATTGCCCCAGAATTACAGACAGATATCTATTCTCCTAGGTTTTAGGAAATAAAATTGAGCGAAACCTAGAAAAACAAATACAACAATATAAATGGTACTTCCAAAGTTTAAGAACTATACTTTCAATTCACTATTCCTATCTTTTTATTCAATACATACTCTAACCCACAATAACCCACCGCCAAAGGGGTAAAATGCATATTTCAGAGACTGACAGAGCCCAAACAAAGTACTGAAACAATTACTTAAATCATGGTCTCTCCTTGTAAAATCTCAATGTAAACCCCAAGCAAGCTTTAAATTAATTCAAATATCTCTTTCGCCCTAAGCCTTAGATGATGCTAAGCTTTATCAGAGATAGAACGTGCCCACTAGTCCATAATCTACTGGAGAGGATAAGAGAGCATATAAATTTAAAAGTATATCCTATGCTGGTATGACGTAGTTTGAAAAAGCACAGGATGGGGAGGTTTATTCACTATTAGATGGATGACCTTGAATAGATCATTTATCTTCTTAGGAAAACAGCTGAGCAAAACGGAAACAAAAACAAATGAAAACTCTAAATAGTCTTGTATCTATTAAGGAAATAAATCTGCAATTAAACAGTTTCTCAAATGAAATCACCATGTGGCTTCACCAGAGAATTTGTCTAACCATTTACAGAAGAAAAAGCACCAATATTATGCAAACTTTTCTAGAGAAAAAGAAAAGACATTTCCCAACCCATTTTATAAACCAGGACAGCCTTGATGTCAAAACCTGAAGAAGGGCAGCGTATGAACATAAACACAGATGAAAAATCCTAAAAAATATACTAGTAAATTAAATCCAGGAATATATTAAAAAGATAATGTATCATGACTAAGTAGAGTTTATTCCAGAAATGCAAGGTTGATTTAACATTAGAAAACAATCAATCAGTGTTATTCAACAAACATTAACAGGAAAAAAAGGACAAAAAAATCATATCATCATCTCAAAAGACACAGAAAAAGCATTTGACAAAATTAAACACCCATTCAAGGTTTAAAAAAATATCTCGAGGACTTCCACTTCTGGCCAAGATGTAGTAACAGGAACCAGATTTACTCTCTTATATGAAACAACCAGAAGAAAGCAGACAAGATAGATAAATAATGGTTTCAAGACATCGTATATCAGGCAACAAACAACAGTGATCTCTGAGGACAAAAGAGGTGAGTCCCACAGGCGCCAAGCTCACTGCCTTGAGAGCATTTCCAGGAGTGGTGCAGGGAAGGGGAACCCAGGCAGAGCCCAAGGGACATCCTAAGTTGATAAGATGGAGCTGAGTGTCCAGGGAGATCAAGGCAGCTAGAATTCACAGGGCAGGATATTGCAGAGGAAAAAGATGCACAGAGAGAAAATGCTGGAGACCTGGGGCAAGTTTCTCTTAATTATTCTACCAAATATGCATCAGCCCATGCATGGAAGAAAACTACTGACAGGGAAAGAACCATCCAAGAGGATTAGAGGGAACAGTGCCCGGAGCTTTCGCAGGGCCAACAACAGCGCCTGGTCCCATCAACCAGACTTGGCAGACCTTAAAATTCCCTGGTAGAGTATTCAGAAGGGTCTTACTATAGTACTAGAAATGATAAGCCCTAATGACAATAGCCCTAAATGCTGCTCTGGTCCCACCCAATAAAGCTTAAATCAGAACCAAAAGGATCAAAATATTTCCAAATAATTTAACTGCATCCCAGGAAAAATCTCCAGAAATTATAAGGAAAAGAACAAAACAAAACTCCAGCTCCTCCACAATGTCTGGCGTCCAATCAAAGATTACCAGGCATCCAAAGAAGCAGGAAAATAGGACCAGCACTGATGAGAAAAGCCAACCAATTGAAACCAACCCAGAACTGACATTAAAACAGTTATCCTAATTATAAAGGTAAGCAAACTCTTTCTGTAAAGGACCAGAGATTAAACATTTCAGGCTTTGTGAGCCATACAACCTCTGTCACAACTACTCAACTCTGCTGTGGTACAAAAGTCTTGAACAGCTTGTCACATAACAAACAGGATATAGAAACAACCAAGAAACATACATAAAGGTCCTTGACTTCATTGATTATCAGAGGAATGCAAATTAATATCACATTGTACCCCAGTAGCAACAAGCACACCAGATCTTGACTTTTAATACCATTCTCCAATAACAGGAATCGGGGCCCCTTGGAGAAATGTCTGATTCTACAACTGAGGCAAGAAATATACAAGATGAGCCTGGAGCATCCTGTAGTGGCAGAAGTGGTCCCCTCCAAAATTTTTTTAAACCCACATTTATAGGAGTATGTCAGAAGGACACAGCAGCCACCTGAAGAGCTCCCAATAGCCAAGCTGGAACCATTTCAGCAACAACAAAAAATAAAGCAGTACTGGATTATAACCTAAAGTATAAAAAAAAAAACAACCCATGAGTCCAATTATACAAATAAATGATTGAGCAAATAAATAGACAAATAAATAAATAGGGGGAGAAGAGACAAATCTCCTATGAAGAAGAGTTTAAAATAATTTATGTACTTTGCCTTCAAGGAAGTGGGGCACAACACCCATTTAAGTGCAGACTGCACACAGTGACTTCCTGCCAAAGAGAACAGTGCGAAAAGGAGGAATAAAGGAGTAACTCTACAGTGAAGAAATGTGACAAGCCTGCCTCAGCTAAGCAACCAAGGTTACATCAACAGTGATAAGTTACGTGACAGCATCTTCCCTTGATATGATGTGATGAGAACGGCTTTTTACTTCTGTGGTCTTCCCCAATTTAAAGACATTTACACTACTTGACCAACACTCCTCAAAGCTGTCAAAGTCATCAAAAATAAGAAAGGTCTGAGAAACTGTCACTGCCAAGAGTCCTCTGAGGAAATATGATGACTAACTGGAACGTGGAACCCTGTGTGGAACAGAAAAAGGACATTAGGTAAAAACTAAAGAACACAGGATAAAGTATGGACTTGAGTTAATAATGTCTTTTAAAAATAGTACATATACATAATTTTTTCTCTGATCTCACTTAAATCTTATATGCCATTTATAAAAAAAAGTGGAAAATCCAGAAAGTATAAAAAAATAAATAAAAATTCTACTCCCTGGAGGTAAGCATGATTAATATTCCAAGGCCGTGGGTCCCAAACTGCACTCAGGCCACAGGGCACCGCAGCAAATTCACAAAGATGCTGTGGGATCCCTTAAACTTTTTTTTTTTTTTTTTTTAATGTTATGATAGATTACAACCTTGTGAGATTTCAGTTGTACATTTTTGTTAGTCATGTTGTGGGTACACCACTTCCCCCTCTGTGCCCTCCCCCCACCCCCTTTTTTCCCTGGTAACCACCGATCTGATCTCCTTATCAATATACTAACTTCCACCTATGAGTGGAGTCTGGATCCCTTAAACTTTTGAGGGAAGCACAGCGACATCTGTCGGATACAACACAAACTACAAACTCCAGGGAGTCAGCTTAACAGTAGATCACTCTACATTCCTGTCAATAAAGTCACGTCTTTGTAAAGGTCGTTTTCTCAGTGGATACTGTCACTAAAAGCAAATACCATGTGAACATCCTATGGTACAGGAAACGAGGTGGTGGCGTCCAATATGATAACAAGGTTTGAGAAGTGCCCAAGTTATTGTGGTTAAGAATGAAACAAAAAACGTTAAAATTAAAAATGACAGGGCTGGCCCGGCGGCGCAGCAGTTAAGTTCGCATGCCCCCGCTTTGGCAGCCCAGGGTTCACCAGTTTGGATCCCAGGCACGGACCTACCCACTGCTTATCAAGCCATGCTGTGGCAGGTGTCCCACAGATAAAGTAGAGGAAGATGGGCACAGATTTTACCTCAGGGCCAATCTTCCTCAGCAAAAAGAGGAGGATTGGTGGCAGATGTTAGCTCAGGGCTAATCTTTCCCAAAAAGAAAAAAAAATGTCAAAAAATGAAATAAAAAAATGTTTTCCTAAAAAAAACCCATACAGTAATACTATTATATTCCTACCACAATGGCTAAAATTGTAAAATACCAAGTGCTGACAAGTAAGTAGAGAAACTGGAACTCTCACACCTGCAGCTGATGGGAGTGTGAACGGGTACAACCACTTCAGATAATGACTGTCAATATTTAGTTGAGAATGCCCATTTTGTACGACCCAGAAAGTCTAGATATATACCCTAAGGAAACTCTTCCACATGTACAGCAAGAGGTACTTTAAAACAATGTTTGCGGCTGCATTGTTCGTAACTTAGAAACAATTCAACTACTCACAGATAGGAGAATGGATACATTGTGACACCGTCATGTAACTGAATACTACATAAGAATGAAAATGAATGGAACACATCTATGTGCATCCCATGAATGAATCTCAAACTCCTAACATTGAATGAATGATGCAAACTGAAGAATACACATAGTATGATTTCATATATACAAAGTTTAAAAAATCTAAAACTAAACAATATATTTACATTTACATGCATATATTGTAAAACTATGAAAAAATGCAAGGGAATAAAAATAACTTCAAAGGAGTGCGTTCCTCTGATAGGGGAAGGAAGGAAGTGAATGCCATAGAAAAGAGGCATATGAGGAACTTCCGAGGTTTTGGTAAGATACTATTTTCAAAGTTGGCCAGGAAACAAAGATGTTCACTTTCCCTCTTTAAAGCATATATATGTCATACGCTTTTTTGAATATATGTTAGATGTCAGTTTTAAATAATCGATTAAAATAAACCTTATTTATTCAACAAAATATTTCTTGAACACCTACTATGTTCCAGATATTGTCTGTGTTTTATGAACAAAGAAGCATCCCTGCCCTCACAGAGCTTATACTCTAGCAGAGGAAGAAGACAGAAAGCAAAACCCAGAATGAATGAATGAAAAAACACATAAATATAGATACTTTCTTATTTTAAAAATTAAAAGCAGAGCAGAGAAAAGGATATCAGGAGTACAGGTTATATAACATGAAATAATGAATTTAACTTGAGATGTTTAAAATATTTATTATAAATATAACTTTATTACAAATAAAAACTCTTAGATTTTTACCAGTTTACAAGAAACTAGGAAACAATCTAAGAGATGGAACCATCAATAATATATTAAGAGAAAACCATTTTCTGCTTTCAGTATTCCTGAGAACGTCAAGTAGACTAACCACTAAAAGTCCTCAAAATATTTTTTTAAATACTTAGCAAATCTAGATGCTCTTAGAATATCTGTTGAACAAATCATTGTTTACACATAAAATCTGTCTTAATTATCCCATTTTCTGAGCTAGCATTTTCCATAAAAGAAACAATATTTTCTTTGTGAGGAAGATTAGCCCTGAGCTAACATTTGCCATCAATCTTCCTCTTTTTGCTGAGGAAGACAGGCCCTGAGCTAATATCCGTGCCCATCTTCCTCTACTTCATATGTGGGACACCTGCCACAGCATGGCTTGACAAGCAGTGCGTACACCCATACCCCGGATCCAACCTGGTGAACCCCAGGCTGCCGCAGAGGAACATGTGAACTTAACTGCTATGCCACTGGGCTAGCCCCAAAAGAAAGAAATTTTTAAAAAGAATTTATGAATATGAATAACAACTCCCATTTACCCTTTAACCTAGTATATTTCTTTCTTTATCTGGCGTCAATTTTCAAATAGAACAAAAACAAAAAAACGTACTGCAAAGGATAAAGGAATCTAAAATATGAGAGAAGAAAGAAAAATGAGACCTTCAGGAATACTATGTTGATTGAATCAAAGACTGCATTCCTGCACCTGAAGATGTTTTCCCTAAGTAACATTTCAAATTACTTGTCAATCATCTAGTCTCAACTTGAGGTTTGTTTCTTATCCAGTAAAATTAAGTAACATCACTTCCATTCCTGCCTTTAAATCTTGTATCTAAGAGACTTGCGATAGCATGAACTGCCTAGAAACAGAATTCTTTTCATTCTTAATGGTCTTTACTTTCTTTGATACTTAAAAGTAAAAACGCATTGGTTACCCAAAATAGCTACTTTTACCTAATTACTTGAACCACTGAAGAGGAATATCTGATAAAACTACACTACGTCAATTATAGAAATTGGGAAAATAGAAAATAATGGTTTTCGAAAGGTGAAGAAGTTTGAAGCATTTAAAAACACATCCACAAACTGTTTTCATTGTACTCACGGGATTTTAATAAACTCTCACAGGAAATTATCTCCACCAAAGTTTAAAAAAAATTCCTTTGTCGCTGTTTTAGTCTGCAACAGTAAAAATTTTATAGAGCCAGACAAAAAATGTGTTTTGCCTTAACTGTGCCATGTCCTAGCTGTGTTACTTTGGATAAATAACTTCACTTTCCCGAGCCTTAGTTTCTCTGTTGGTAAATGGCAACAATACCATCTGCCTTCTAACGGAGTAACAAACATAAACGCGATCTGCTAATAAGCACCAGCACCCTGGGAATTCAGTTACCCTCCCTTGGTCCCCTCCTTCCATTTAGTTCATTGACTCTACTCTGTAATCAACCTAAACATTAAACAATTAAGAATCGATAAACACATAGAGTGAATTGAATACTTCATCTATACAATTACTGCATGTCAAGTATTCATCAACAAATTTAAAGGGCTTGCTAGAAAATAAACTAGTGACAATAGGTAATACATGTAAGACATCACTGCCTAATCTATCAGTAAATGCCAGTTATTATTAAGAAGTACAAAAACCAGTACCTGCCCACCTCTGGTTTTGAAATTTCCCCATCACCGTCTCCCTAATCCTTTTCCTCAAAGAAGTCATTCTGGTCTTCACCTCTTAAGTGAACCTTTAAGCCTTGAAAAATCTAAAACATGTTTATTAATTTCTTAGTCCCTTTAGACTTTCCAGCATCCCACTGCCCCTAACTTCTTTACTTAGAAGTATTTACTCCATCATTTCGGACTGCAACCTTTCTGCTGGTTATCCTTCCCTCCCTAGTCTAACAATAATGCAAATAGTAGCAGTGATTAGCAGCAGTAACGAACAGCCAACATTTTGTGACAGGCATTATCTAGACACTATACATACACACACACACACACACACACACACACATATATATCTCACTGAAGTCTCACAAGAACCCTATGAAGTAGATACCATTTTATAAATGAAGAAACTGAACTACAGAGGCCGGCCCTGTGACCAAGTGGTTAAGTTCATGCCCTCTGCTTCAGCGGCCTGCGTTTGCCGGTTTGGATCCTGAGCGTGGACCTACACACTACTCATCAGGACATGCTGTGGCGGTGTCCCACACAGAAGAACCAGAATGACCTATAGCTGGGATATACAACTACATACTGGGGCTTTGGGGAGGGAAAAAAAACTGAATTACGAAGAGGATGTTGCTTTCCAAGGTCACACACGTGGCCTGAATCATTCCAAAGTCACTGCTCATTATTAACATGCACACAACCTTCTAAACTAGAAGGACATGAGAATGGAGTTATTTGGGCAGGGATATTATTGTCCGTTTTTTTGCTGTTTTTGCTACTCTTTAGTTGAAAAAAATTTAATAAATATGCAAAATGAAAGTCAATGAGATAAAAATCTAGAAGGGAAGAGGACATAGAATCTGTTTTTCTTCTTTTATGATACTAACAGTGCTCCTGAGGGTAGAAATACAGCTTGTTCTTAAAGGTGAAGCAGTTTAATGCATAGTCTGGTCTCTCCTGCAAACTCCGGCAAAATGGAATAGCAATCCAGCCGTCTTCTGTAGTATCACGTGGTGGCCTAAGACGACAATCCCTAACGTGCTCGGGAATCTGCAGTTTGGCTAGGGCTTGGCAGGGAAGGCTCTTCTCTGCTCTACACGGGCACCTGCTGGGGCAGATGATAGCGGTCTGGAGGCTCAGGAGCCACTTTTAGGATGGCTCACTCACAAGGCTGGTGAGCTGATGCCAGACGTCAGCTGGGAGCTCGGCTGGGGCCAGGGCCAGGAGCTTCAGTTTCTCTTACACAGGCCTCCCACTTGATCTCCTCACAGCACAGCCTGGTGGTGAGGTTCCAAAAGTGAGTATCGCCCGAGAGGAAGATGGAAGTACACAGCATTTCTATGACTCAGGCCCAGAAGTCACACAGTGTTGCTTGAGCTTTGCTCTCTTGGTGGAGACACTTACAAAGGCCTGCCCTATTTAAGAGATGGGGACACAGACCTTACCACTAGATGGGAGCAGTGTCAAGGTCACACTGTAAGTAGAACATGTAGAATGAAAGATACTGTTGAAGACATCTTTGGGAAACACAATCTACCACGCCAACAGAATGGTTACGTCTCAGAATACATCAAAGTTGACTTTTTGTTAATAGTGTTTGTTGTTTTTATTAAATAGACTTTTCCTGCAAAAAACAATGGGTAAAGAGATTGAAAACAATAATCTGGAGCTTTTCCTCTGTGATGAAATGAATTCAACAGCCTACAAGTAATTATCTGCAGAGCCAAACAACAGAGAAAAAGAGAAGAGAGAGAGGCCGGCCCCGTAGCCAAGAGGTTAAGTTTGCGCACTCTGCTTCAGCGGCCTGGAGTTTTGCTGGTTTGGATCCTGGGCGTGGACCCCGCACCACTCATCAAGCCATGCTGAGGTGGCATCCCACACAGCCAGAAGGACCTACAACTAGAATATACAGCTAGGTACTGCGGGGCTTTGAGGAGGAGAAGAAGAAAAAAAGAAGACTGGCAAGAGATGTTAGCTCAGGTGCCAATCATTAAAAAAAAAAAGAAGAAGAAGAAGAAAGAATGGTCAGGCACCTCCCAGAGTAAAAGAGTGATAAAATATGGAAAGTGAGTTACCTCTCACTAAAAACTGAACGTATTTGAGTTGGAAGAAACTTTTGACGTCACTTAGTCTACTGTCTTTATTCTAGCAACTACTAGAAAACCGAAATTTTCTCATTTACCTTTCAATGAATGTAAGGGAAGCCTCTTATTTTTAGTGAAACTCGAAATTCTAAAATGCATAAATTTTTATTCATTTCATTCCCTATTGTTACTGGCAGTTTAAAAACCCTTCAAACTGAAAAAGCATCAAATAGTTTCAGAACCAACAAGGTATGAGAAAAGCTGAGGCGCCTGCATTCTGTGTCAAAGAGGGTTCATGCGCAGAGAGAACAGATTACATGACAGATACTGAAAATGAATCAAACCCCTGGGGCACACGGGAAAGAAAAAGAGTGACTAGAAATCAGCCAAAGCTCTGGGGAGTTCACCAACATGTTATAATACATGCTCTTAAAACACACGCTTGTACAAAGACTTCATCCTTAACTTACAGATACTACACATATTACACAGATTACACAGATTACAGCTAGAATTGGCTCTAGAGATATCTAATCCAATGGTTCCCAACGTTTTAAGGATAAGAACCTCTTTTTAAGAGTAAAAATTCTGTGGACATCCATATGACAATTGCTGTGATTTTATTATTTGGTTATTGAGAAAAATCAATAATGACTGAAGTACCACGAACTCACTAACACCTCTACTAAATGCTACTGGTATTTTGTCACAAGGGCATTTATATGCAATAGCATGTACATTTGATTCAGATAAAATTCTTAGGAAAAATAGCATACACCTCAGTCATTGGTACACATGTGAGTAAACCATATTTGAAAAGACTGAAACAGGAATTTTTAGGACTTCCTGTTCAGGTACATTACAGTAGGGTTTCTCCTACTGTGCGTGTGGTCAGACTCAATAATCTCTTCCAACACAGATTCTACAATTCTCTTATAAATTATTAAAAGCATTCCCCTTCTTTTTAATTTATACCTCAATGATTTAAAACTGGTTTGGGACAAAACAGATGCATATTCCTATTTTATAAAAAAAGTAAGAATCTTCTTACTTGTTAATGACAATTTTGTTATCACCAGCCAGGAGTTACCTCAAGAGATTACTGGCTTGCTTATCTATTGTTAGAAAGACAGACAAACGACAACTATTCTAAATCTAAAAGATTTATTTTTGGCAGCTGTTCTCTAAAAATCTATACACAATAACTATAGTTTGGAAAGCATCACGGCAGTTTAAAAGTTCTGACTGCTACTTTGCAGGCTTTTGGGAAACCATGTGTGAGCACCTTCAACATGGGCTCCCTACCCAGAGAACTCCCAGGATACTGCCACAGAGGCACATATGTCCTCAAGGCCCATGGAGACATGGAGGGGGCTGGGGAGAAAGAAACCCACCTGCAGAACAAGAACATAAAGAAGGGTGCCTAGGGGCCGGCCTGGTGGCACAGCGGTTAAGTGCACACATTCCACTTTGGCAGCCCGGGGTTCACCAGTTCGGATCCCGGGTGCGGACATGGCACCGCTTGGCATGCCAAGCTGTGGTAGGTGTCCCCCATATAAGTAGAGGAAGATGGGCACAAATGTTAGCTCAGGGCCAGTCTTCCTCAGCAAAAAGAGGAGGATTGGCAGTAGTTAGGGCTAATCTTCCTCAAAAGAAAGAAGGGTGCCTAGCCTCAGAGTGAAATGTTTCCAAAACAGCAGTGAAGTTTATGAAAACACCAGCACCTCTTCTTTTGCTTAGCGTGTGGCGAAGGTGGCCTTTCCATGGCAGACTGCATCCACAAAGAGAACCCACAGCTAATAACGCAGAAGCCACGACAGGGAGCTTAGCAGCACTTTGGAAAACCAGGGATGAAACAAAGTAAGGCCATAAAAAAGACTAGGTTACACATTAGTCAGGGTTCTCCTGAGAAACAGAACCAAAAGGATGTGTGTGTGCAGACAGACAGACAGATAGATAATCAGGAACTGGTTCACACATTTACAGAGGCTGACAAGTCCGAGATCTGCAACCAACAAGCTGAAGACCCAGGAGCCTGAAGGTATGGATCCAGTCCAAGTCTGGAGGCCTGAGGACCAGGAGAACTGATGGTGTCAGTTCCAGTCTGGGAGCTAGCAGGCTTGAGACCCAAGAAGAGCAAAGTTTCAGCTCAAGTCCAAGAGCAGAAAAAGACTCACGTCCCAACTCAGTCAGGCAACAGGAGTTCTCTCTTACTTAGCCTTTTTGTTCTTCTCAGGTCTTCAACTGATTGGATGAGGCCCACCAACACTGGGGAGGGCAATCTGCTTTACTCAGTTTACCAATTCAAAGGCTAACCTCATCCAGAAATACCCTCACAGACACACCCAGAATAATGTTTGACCAAATGTCTGGGGACCCCATGGCCCAGTCAAGTTAACATGTAAAATTAACCATCACAGCTTACTTGACTCTGATTTGCCCATTCTTCCTAGACAGCCAAGAAGGGATTGAAAAAGAGTTTAACACCAGGTGGCAGGTACCAAGCAGAGGAAAAGTGACTCTTTACTGGGCAACTGCCTTTTGGCTCTTCCCTCAAAAAGAGTGAACATGAGCAGGGTACTACCTCCCAATCTGTGGGACAAAAGACCAGAGAGAAGGCAATGATTCTCAGGATGAAGAGCAAATGGTTGGAGATTCAGTTATTAGGAAAGGCAAACATCACTGCCTGAAAGTAAAACATCCTTCGAGGCCTTTGATCACAAGATAGCTGCTTTCAAAACATATCCATATCACACACACACACACACACACACTGCCCATCAGAGGCATCCAGGAGAAAAAGCTCAGCCAGAGACTGAGCCCTCTGGGTACAACGGAGCCAGTGCAGAAAGAAAGGAGACTCTCCAGAAAACAGTCACAGGCTCACATAACTCAGCCCTTGTGAAGCCAGGATCATCAGTCAAGCTGCTGGCCAGGCCTGTAGCCATCTCAAGGCTCAGCTGACGGAGGGTCCCCTTCCAAGCTCACTCACGTGGCTGCTGGCAGGCCGCACTTCCTTCCCATGTGGCACACCCCATGGGCTGCCCAAGTGTCTTTACAACATGGCAACTGGCTCCCCTCTATCCAGGGCTGCCTCACATCACGGCAGCCAGCCTCCCCCAGAGGGAGTGATTCGAGGTGGAGAAAGAGTACATCCAAGACAGGAGCCAAAGTCTCCTTATAACCTGATCTGGGAAGTGACATCACGCCATTTGTGCTGTATTCTAGTCACCAGAAGTGAGTCACAAAGTCCAGCCTACACTCAAGGGGAGGAGAATTAAGCTCCACCTTTCAAAGAAAGGAAAGTCAAAGAATCTGTGGACTGAACTTTAAAACACAACAGAGACTAAAAGAATTATTAAGGAAAAAAAAAAAGTAGCTGGATAAGTTATTAAGACATCAATGGATGTTTCTTTTTTTTTTTTTTAAGTGTTTTTTTTTCCTTTTCTCCCCAAAGCCCCCCGGTACATAGTTGCATATTCTTCGTTGTGGTTCCTTCTAGTTGTGGCATGTGGGACGCTGCCTCAATGTGGTTTGACGAGCAGTGCCATGTCCGCGCCCAGGATTCGAACTAACGAAACACTGGGCCGCCTGCAGCGGAGCGCGCGAACTTAACCACTCGGCCACGGGGCCAGCCCTTCAATGGATGTTTCTCACTGTATTCCCCAATCCCCAGTCCTTGCCTCAAGGGAGGTTTGTGTTTGTTTTCTGAAAATGTGAACTCCTTGAGGAGATGACGCTGAGGGAAGGGTAGAAAGATAGTGCCTTTGAGGGCAGAAAGATAGAAACGAGAAGAAAAAAGGAGTGATTTGTCTAGGAAGGGGAAGGGGTTCTTTGGGACCCACAAAAATAGGGACCTACAACTCTACTTCCTAGCAGGGCTCTAGTTAAATGACAAGTCCGTAGAGGGAAATGGTGAATGCTGCTCCAGGAAGACTGAAACCTCTACACCAGAACTCCCATACCTGGGAAAGATTCTTGTGCCTGAAGCTGGTCACAACTATTAGAGCCACCAAACATCAAGGAACCACATCCCCTTCGGCAAGAGGCTTTGCAGTCACGGCCAGAATGGACTGAAAACTAACCTTCCACCCTTCATCCTAAATCTCCCCAATTCTCGCACAAACCTACGGAGGAGGCAGATGCCCAATCTTCAGTTCAAATGCTGAGACTGAATTTTTCATCAGTTTGGTGGAATTGGAATAAGGTTTCCCAAGGTAGGATTTAATTTCACTTGAAGGAAATAAAATATTGTAACATTTCTTGGTGACCTGATTTTGTGAAATAAGATTCATACTTACTCTATGGTCAATTAATTTACCAACTTATGAATATCTTTCACAACTCATTAATCTTGCTGGTTTCAAAGAAAGTTCCAAACAAGTTGTTACATAAAAAATGTTAAGATTTTTCCATCAGTAATATATTACCCCCATTTTTTTTCAGGCTATCCTCTCATAAAGTATAGAATATCAAGCAATTAGTTATATAGCCATGTTATCTGCCTGGGTTTCCCCTCCTACCCCAGAAAAAACCTGAGCTTGTGGGAAAGCCATCCATTAAAGTTAGGAATCCACGATTTCCATAAAAAAGAAAAAAATCAATTCTACAGCTTAGTCGGTTGATCTCTCAATAGATCGAGCCATAATCAGCATTACAGGTTCCCTATATTTCAGGATCTTAAATTATAACTCCCAACTGTGTGCTACTCAACTTTCATCAAAAACCTAAATGAAAAAAACTACATTTATGGAGGATTACTGAAAATGTAGCATATGTTCCACATAGCATTCTTCCACATTTGTTGCTTTCAAAGCTACTTCTAGGTTATACAATGCTTTCTTTCAAATAGAATCCCAGGATATAAAACAGATAGACAGGAGCAGAGTAATGCTAGAAGAAACAGGTCGCCTTGGAATGGACAGTTCTAGGTCTGAGCAGAAAACATACAAGACGGGTCCGGAATATCTTGTCCAACCAGGAGCAAGGAAGCCAGGAGCCAATATAAAGAGGGTTCCACTGGGCAAAGCTAGGTAAACATGAACATCAATAAGAAAAATAATTATAATGGACTAAAATTCATCAACTATGTTTGAATCCACGAGTCGATAATATTATTAATAAAACAACAAAAAAGACACCCAGTCACCTTTGGAGCATGCTGGGGAACCAAAGCATATTGAAATCTGGTAAAAAAATAAATAAATAAAGGGGCGGGGGGTAAGGCATTTATCCTGATTTTCCTTTTAGAAACTGTACTTAAGGAAAATCAAACAGTTGACGAAGGGAAGGCAAACAGATCAGACACCAGGGAGCTGGAGGTGCAAGGAGGATGTGACTGCAACAGGACAGCACAAGCAAGTTCTTTGGAGTAAAGAAAATGTTCTGTACTCTTACTGCAGTGGTGGTTATATGAATCCATACACGTGTCCAAGTTTCATGAAACTGTGCACACAAAAATCAATTTCACTGTAATGTTCATTTCAAAAAAAAATTTTTTTAATTTTTTAAAGTTACTTCTCTTTATAGAAGTATGCCAGCTAATAATGAAGGAATGAGAGAATTAGAATGTTACCATCTGTAACCCCAAATGAAATTATAAATATAGACACTGATTACTATGAGTTCCTAACATGAAAAAAAGAAAGGCCTTGAGGGAAGCACACACCACTCCTACAAAGTAGTCTTTCAAAAAAAACCCCTGGATCTCATCAAGTCTCTAGAACTAGTCCTAACTACCAATTTATTAGACACACAGAGAATAGAGAAACATGTTAAGTGATACCATGAGGACAGAGTCAGCAAAATTCTGACTATGGAAAAACTGGTCAGTGGTTTGCCAAGTCAGTGGGGACAGAAGGGAATTTGGGGGGAGCGACGGAACTGCTCTCCGTCATGACTGTGATGGTGATTACACAACGGCATGCAAACTGTCAAAATTCACAGACCTGTACACTAAAATAGGTAAATTTTATCGTACTTAAATTATACTTCAACTTTTTAGAAAATTAAAAATTCAGATTGCGGGAAATGCTTCACAATGAACAAGCTTTCTTCCACAAATAAAGAGAATAAGGAAAAAGAGACAGATGGGAAAACTATAGATTTAAAAAAATTTAAGATCTAATCAACAAATTGCAAGTTATGAACCTTCTCTGGATACCAGTTTGAACAAACAGATTTTTAAAACAATGATTAGCCAACTGTGGAAATCTGAACACTGACGAGATATTTGATGATATTAAGGGCACCCTGTTAATTTTTAAGTTATTGTTAATTGTATTGTGGTTATGTGTTTTAAAAGAGTCCTTATCTTTCAACATTACACACTGAAATATTTACAGATGAATAACGCATGGAACACACTTCAAGCGGAGCAGGGGGAAGCTGGGTGATAAACAACTCAGGTTCACTGCAGTATTCTAAGCGTGTCTGTATTTGAAATTTTCCATATTAAAAACCTACATACATACATACATACAAAGCAGAAGCGGCGCTTGAGAAGCTAGTCTGCTCACCCTTCTTCTGGCTACTCCTGGCATCCCGCCCTCGAGGGAACCCTTTAATTAGTCCCAAGAAATCTCTGGGCTCTTTTTGAACACCCTTGAAAGTCACTGCTTGAGCTAGTTTACGTTTTATTCTCAAATAAAATATGACCATGAACCTGCTGAATCCTTTGACCACAGGATCTGGGCCCCTGCAGAACACTTTTATGCAGAATGAAATTTTGGCCTCACGCCCTAGGTTTTCGCTGACACGTTCCGTAAGAAACAGCTTTACGAAAACCACTGCATTTCTGTAGGGATGTTGCTGAGGCAAAGAAACTATTACAAAAAAACTCTGTAAGCAGAGGATATTTCTCTGTTTCAATATAGACTGGAAAACATTCCCCTAGTTTTCCACATAACTACCTCCAGAATTTCAGTTTCTCACCAAGAAGTGCAGAGTTCCGTCTCCTAGAGATCAACACCACTTGTTTGATGATGACCTACAGAAGGACTGCAATGGACAGACTACACTGCAAAGAAAGAGAGAACATTCAGAGACAGAAAGTGGTCTGGTCTACTTCCACACCATGTTATTGGAACATTCTATGTCCTTCACATTTCACTTAACACAGTCCCTCTAGGTTATTTCATTCATTTTCGTGACTTGGATCACTAAGTGTTTGCTGATGAATTCTAAATCTGTATCTCAAGCCCTAACCTCTCTTCTCAGCTCCAGACCCATGTTTTCACCTGCCTAGTTAGAGACAGCACATTGAAGCACCTTACACTCCACATAGCCAACATAAACTCATAATCTTACCCTTCCAAACCTGCTCCCATATCTGCTGTCTCAATTAAAAGCCTTCCCACTCAACCTATTATTCAAGCTAAAAGCTCCTCAAGATACTGTGAAGAAAAGGAAAACGCAAGCACAGACTGGGAGAAAACATCTGCAAACGTACACCTGATAAAGAATTTGTTTCCAGAACACATAAAGAACTGTTATAACTATATAAGAAGTCAAACAATGGACTAAAAAATGGGCAAAAAACTTGAACAGGAAACTCAGAAAAGAAGTTATATGAATGGCAAATAAATACATAAAAAGATACTCAACATCATTAGTCACTAGGGAAAGGTAAATTTAAAACATAATGATGTATATCACTTTAACCCCTAGAACAGCAAACAATGGTGACAGTTTCAAGAGTCTACATATGTTTCGAAACTTATTAAATGGTACACTTTAAATATGTGCAGCCTACTGTATGCCAGTTATATACCTCAATAAAGCCGTTTAAAAGAAAAAGAACAATAATACCAAGTATTGGCAAGGATATGGAGCAAATGGAATCCCATACATTGCTGGTGGAAATGCAAAATGGTACAGGCACTTTGGAAAACAGTTTGGCAATTTCGTAAAAGGCTAAAAGTACACTTACCATAAGACCCAGCAAGTCCGCTTCTAGGCATTTTACTCAAGAGAAATGCAAACATATGTCTTCACAAAGACAACTCAAATGTTCACAGCAGTTGTGTTCATATTAACTAAAAACTAGAAACAAGCCAATGTCCACCAACTTGGGAATGGATAAACAAATTGTAGTAAAATTATATAATGAAATGTTCCTCAGCAATAAAAACAGATTAACTAAGTTATGAACAATAACAAGGATGAATCTCAAAAGCATCATGCCAAGTAGGAGAAGCTTGATACAAAAGACTACATACTGAATAATTCACTTATATGAAATTCTAGAAAAGACAAAACAATAGTGATAGGAAAAAAGATCAGTGGTTGCCAAAACCACGACTACAAGGGAACACAAGCAAATGGTGGGGGGGATGAGCAGCAACGGCAGTGTCCTATATCATAACTGCAGCGGGCAGTTACACAACTGTGTACACTTGTCAAAACTCATCAGGGCCTGACCCCGTGGCCGAGTGCTTAAGTTCGTGGGCTCCACTTCGGCAGCCCGGGGTTTCACTGTTACAGATCCCGGGCGCGGACATGGCACCGCTCATCGGACCATGCTGAGGTGGCGTCCCACATAGCACAACCAGAGGCACTCAAAACTAGTCCGGGCCAGCCCCGTGGCCGAGTGGTTAAGTTCGTGCACTCCGCTGCGGTGGCCCAGGGTTTTGCGAGTTCAGATCCCAGGTGCTGACACGGCACCACTCGTCAGACCACGTTGAGGCGGCATCCCACATGCCACAACTAGAAGGACCCACAACTGAAATACACAACTATGTACTGAGGGGATTTGGGGGGAAAAAGCGGGAAAAAAAAAAAGATTGGCAATAGTTGTTAGCTCAGGTGCCAATCTTTAAAAAAAAATACAACTATAATATACAACTACGTAGTGGGAGGCTTTGGGGAGAAGAAAAAAAAACTCATCAAATTGTATACTTATAATTGGTGAATTCTATTATATGTAAATAGTACCTCGATAAAACTTATTTTTAAAAAGACTGGAAGGAAAGGCAAAATAAAAATACTTAAACTAATGATAGTGCTATCATTTATTGAGTCTTTAATGTATGTAATGTAAGTATCGTATCATGTCCTTCACATTCATTCTTTCACTGACTCCTCTCAATCAGCCATTTATTGAATGCTCCAACAAAGTGACTGAGCACCTACGACCTGTGATGCACTGCTCTAGATCATGGGAACAGAATAGTACAGAAAACAGACAAAAGTCTCTGCACTCGCACAGTTTATATACCATGAGAGGAGAGTAATAATCCTACAAGGTAGGTACTTTCATTACCTGCATTTTGCAAAAGAGCAAACAGGTTCAGAGGTTGAATACTTTGCCCCAGAGCCCAACGCTAGTATTTGGAAGAGCTGGGATTCAAACAAGTCCAGGACTTCTCAACCTCAGCACCAATGACAATTTGAGCTGGATAATTCTTAGAGGTGGGAGGCTGTCCTGTATTTTGTAGGTGTTCAGCATCATTCCTGGACTCTACCCAGGTAGTTGTAACAACTAAAAATGTCTCCAGACATTGCCAAATGCCCCCTGGGAGGCAAAATCACTGCTAGTTAAGAACTACTGCTTAATCTCTAAAAACTGACATCACAGCCCAAGCTTCTAAAAACACCCGACAGTGCCCTGGCTCAGGTTCTGAATTCAGCTCACCTAAGACCTCATGATTAGTTAGTCTACATCCAGCCTCTACCCTGTCATTTCAACAGACACACTACCACTAAAATGAGCCTTCTAAACCGTCAGAGCCTAGATGAAATGTCTGTGGAAACTGCCCTCACTACCAGCATGGAGAATGACTATAACCCATTTGTATGTATACAAAGTCATTACACTGTCTCATTTTTTATGTCTATCTTCCTCACTAACATCTAAACTTTTCCCCAGCAGGGGCCATATCTCACTCATGTCTATATCCCTAACACCCAGAACTAGAAAGCATTTAAATGTTTTTTTAATTCAAATACAATTCTAACAAAGTTACATATACCATCAAAATGCTGGATCCCTTTGCTTTAAATACATCACACACACAGAAAGCCCCCAAATCATACAATAAGGCTTTAATCAACATAAATCCTATCCAAACAAATGGGTCTTATTCCTAATTGGATCTGAAAAATTCTCTAAATCATAACCCAAACTTTATTAACAGACATATTGAAGTCTTCAGAATTTTCTGAAACCACAGAGATCAAGTTTCCTAACCTTAAAATTCCTTTCAGTCTAGTACAGTTTATCAGGGGCATTAAATAACATCACATTATTTTGGACCACCAAAGCCCCATCCCATGCTAACTCCCTCTGGCCACCAACTCATTTATTAGTTCACTATAGTTTTATTGAGCACCCCCTCAATACTAGAGGTGCTAAGATGAACTAAGATAAGGAAATAAAAGTTTTAGAGGGGGAAAAAAGAACAAAGACATAACAGTAAGCTACGAGGTGCTTGCTCATCCCAAATTATCTTAGTTTTTCTTCAACGGTATGATAGCTTGGTCTGCACTAAGAATGTTCTCAAAAGATAACTCAGCAGGTAACTAATGTCTACTAAAAAGAATGACTTAACAACAACTATCCTAAAATAAAAACCATACTTTTGGCAATTGTTTTCCAAAATGTCTAAGAGGATATAATATAATAGTCAACAACTCTACACAGTAGGTCAACTCAAAAGGATCCTTAAGGCTACATTCAGCAACTAATTAATCGTGAAGTGTTCACCAGGAAGTTACATCATTTGATATTGAGAATTTTTATGGCCACAGGATGCAACTGATAATAACTGGTATAAAAAATTTCTAGCTAGAACCATTACATCCATTCTCTATAATCCCATCCGTAGGGCCTTAACTGGCCATTTTGTTTTCTATTTTAGAGCAATCCCGGTATGGTTTTTCTAAGGAAAATCTTGGTCTTGCCCACAGGACCTCTTTAGAGATGTATACTGGCTGTCCATTTTTCAGATCTAAATCCTGCCTTGATCAGGATCTGACCTTAATCAGACATGCAGAATATGTGCCCACATGACTCATGGCTGAGAATATAAGCTTAAACTCATTGCTGCCTGATGCTTACCAAAACCTGGTTACAAGAAATAATATTCACGGAGAATTATTTAAGGACTCATTCATTCAATAATCCAATCAACTGGTTTCTAAGTGCCAGGGATAAGCAGAGTCCCTGCAGCTTATTCATCTCTTCACCCTGCGCCAAGCCAACCCATCAGTGAGCTGGACACCTAAACCACATCGCTCTGGCTCTTTGAAGAATGGTCACTGGCATTACCTGAACCCAGATTGAGAAGTATTACAAGAATCTTAAAATACTCACTACTATATTTATCATTGGGATTTTCCCCCCATGAAACCACACTGTCCCCTCTATGAAGACCAGTGAGAGAAATTTTTCTCAGATCTAACAGACAAAAAAAGTTGTGCTTCTCTTGAACAACACGTGTTTGACTTTATAAACACCATAAATCTGGAAGTTGAGAGTTTCTTTGCTCTAGGAAACTGAGAGCCAAATATGGAACCACCTTTAGTGACTGTGCGGTACTTTCCCGTCCACGTACTAACTTTGCTACTGGTTTAATTTTATTCTTCTTCCCTCACTTCTTTTTTGCCTTAATATCTTTATTTTTAATACTTTAGATTGCATCTATTCTGAAAAGAGGTGGGAAATAAAAAGTGTTTGATGGATGCATTTTTTGTACTTTCTATGTGCCACCCACCGTCCTGAGCACTTTACAACCCTAGAAGGGTTTAACTATTATTATTTCCATCATACAGAAGAGGAAACTGAGGCTCAGAGAGGTTTATTAACACGCATATGCTCTCACAACTTGTATTTGGCAGGGCTAGAATTCAAATTCAGCCCAAACGATTACACCTAGGAGTATGTACAGCCTATCCTGGGAGCAAACAAGGTCAAGGAGAGGAAGGTGAAGGAGAGGGTGGGGAAAGTCCCACAGACGATGTGACATTTGAGCCAACTCTTAAAGGAGGGAGCTAGTCAAGGAGAAAGTATTCCAGAGAGAAAGAGAAATCATGTGCAAAACCCCAAAGCAAAGAGAAAACATGAGTTCTGGGAATGGCAAGCAGAACATGCAGTTACATTCAGCCATTAATTCATCATGAAGGGTTCACCAGAAAGTTAAATCATTTAATACTAGACATTTAATAGGTCCATTATTGAGAATTTCTATGGCCACAGTACTAAATTGTGGCTAGAAAGATAAGCAGAAGTGAAATAAAGGCAGTCTCTTATTATGATTAGGCTAAAAAGTTTGAATTATGTTCAGTAAGTAATGGGACCATCGAAGGATCTTAAGGACAAGAATTATAAGATCAATTTACAAAGCATGATGAATGAATTACAGACTCAAGGTAGGGAATCCTACCAGTCAGGAAGCTACTGCAAGAATCTGGCAGTGGGGTAACAAGAATTAAACAAGAACTGTTGAAAAGAAATATAATGCAAGCCATATATGTAATTTTTAATTTTCTAGTAGCTATGTTAGAAAAAGAAAGAAGTGAAAACAATTTTAGTAATACTTTTATTTAATCCAATATATCTAAAATATTATTTTATCATGTAATCAACATAAAAATTAGTAATGAGAAATTTTACATTCATTTTTTGTACTAACCTGAAATCTACTGTCTATTTTATACTTAGGGTACACTTCATCTTGGACATTAAATTTTCATTGGAAGTATGTGATCTGTATTTAGATTTTATAAAATTTACAGAAGAAAAAGTAGATTCACATACCCAAGTTGTTCTAAATATATTTACACATTTTCCAATATGTGAGTCAAGTATCAGTTTTTAAATTTAAATTAATTACAATTAAGAATATTAAAAATTCAGTTCCTCAATCAAGCTAGCCACATTTCAAGTGCTCAATAGCCACATATGGCTACCATATTGGACCAGACAGGCCTAAGGAGTGACAAAGGAACTTTGGCTATTAGCACTTCCACCATCAGCATTTCATATCTACCTACTGTTGAGGTTTTCTGCATACTAACATCAATAACTTACCAAGTATTAACTACAACAGCAATCCTACTAGTCAAATCCTCAAAACTAGGTTACTTTCTCTAGGCCAGTGCCTACATCTGTGAAAAAAGGAATCCTCTAATGACTACACAGAATTGCTATGTAGTACCTGACACATGGAATGCACTCAAAAATGTCTGTGGAATGGATATATGTTCTTCATACTCAAGGAATAATTCATTTGTTTGCAGACTACGTAAGCCCTTCGTTTCTATTTTCCTGTGGTTCAACTGTTTGTAGCCTCTGTGTACAATGAAAAAAAAAAGCAATAAGAAAACCTATTTTCAATTGCATATTTATTAGAGACGTCATGGTATAATGGTTAAGAGCTTAAGCTCTGGAGTCAGACTGCCTGGATTCAAACCCTGGTCCTATCATTTATTAGATGTATGATCTTGGGTAAATATGTGGCCTCTCTGTGCCTCAGTTCCCCCCAGCTGCAAAACAGTGATAATGGTGCATACTTCCTTGGGGTACTCAGAGGATTACAGAAGATAATACATATAAAGCACCTACATATAGTACCTGCCACATAGTAGATGTTCAATAAAAATTAGCTGTTTTTAGTTGGTGGAAAAGAAGCTGAAATTATGGCTCAAGTGAAAAACAGGATTTCTCAATTATCCATGTTTCTGTCCCATATAATCTTATACACCACACACAAAAAAAAGTGTACAAGTAGTACTTTGAAGTCCCCAAAAGAAAGATCTTGCAGACAGTTATATTCATGAAGAAAGGAGCGAAATAAAAAACTTCACCTACTCACTGTGTCTAATTAGGCAGTATGGCAGAGGTGTAGCCAAGCAAATGGAAAAACACGAAGCAAAAAAGGCAGGCCTTTTGC
This sequence comes from Equus quagga, assembly GCF_021613505.1. Lineage (NCBI taxonomy): Eukaryota > Metazoa > Chordata > Mammalia > Perissodactyla > Equidae > Equus > Equus quagga. Next base: position 86,712,909 of record NC_060267.1, read on the forward strand.
CTTACCTGCTTTTCCGTTTTCGAGGTGGTTTCTCCACTGTGCCAGTCAGTCTACAGACCAAACAGATAAGATGGTAACTAAAAGTAACATCCAAGAACACATCTCCGGGCCCTCCTGTGCCAGTCAAAACCTCAGTGTCCCACCCTCTTAACTACAGGCTGGCTAAGTCTATACCTGACCTTACCACCGCCTTATGCTCTGTCTCCCCGATTTGCCAAGACCAAGCAATCCTGGGACTCGCTGTTCCCCTAATGTCTGCTTAGCCCAAACCCTGCTCTGCCTCCTGGTCCCTCACTCCATCCTCAGCTCCGATTCGTCACAGCCCAGCTCCCCAAAACCACTCCCCACCACCTACTCATTGTCTGCCTCGTCACCCCCGCAAGCCCCTCCGGCCTCCCCTTTCCTGTGCCCACCCCCTCCGAGCCCCGCCCCTCCAGGCCCCGCGCCCCCCGCATTCCACGGCCCCTCCCGGCCCAGAGCCCCCAGCCTCACCCCTCGGGGCCCCTCCCTCACACGCCCCTCTCACCCCGCCTCGAGGATGCTACGCCGGCCAGCCCGCTCCCCCGCCCCTGGGCGCCCCCCAGGCCCCCAGACTGAACCCCCCGCCCCTCCAGTCTCGGCGCCCCGAATGCTTCACGGCCCCAAGCCGCTGCCCCTGGGCCCGCTCCGGCGCCCCCGCCCCATCGCGAACCCCGACCCCCGCTCAGCCCCCGCCCCACCTGGGGGCCAGGCGACTCCGCGGCTGCTGGGGCTGCCGGGCTCCTCTGACCATCCGGCTCCTGCTCCGCCGCGGGAGCTGCTCCGGCGGCCGCAGGGCTCGCTCGGGAAGCTGAGGCGGCGGAGGCTGGAGTAGGCGGAGAGGCGGGAGGAGGGCCTCGCGCCTCTGCACGGCTTGCCGCGGGGCCCGCCTCCCCCGCGCCTCTCCTCGGCTCCCATTGGCTAGAGCCTTAGTGTGGCCGAAAGCCTGGAGGTCGATTGGACGCTCGGGCCGTCACATCCCGCCACCTAGAGTTTGGTTGAGACTGCAGGTGGCAGCGGAGGTGCCTTAGAGACTGCTAGCACGGCCGGGGAGACCTAAGCGCCACCGTGCGCCTGAAAGTAGGAACTGCATCTCCGGCGCCAGACACCTGCCGGCAGGTTCTGCTCGCTCTGCGTCCTGCATCCCACACACCTGCTGGCACCCCCAACGCTGCATCACGCCAGGACCAAACGCCAAGCACTGCAATTTCCCAAACTCCTCTGGCAGGTGCGACAGTGAGGCAACTCTCCAAAACGAGCTTCATTCTGAACCACCTCGTATGCAGTCCCTGTCTCTACATCATGCTGAAATGGTCTCACAGATACGCTTCTTAGAGGATCCAGCCAGAAAACTGTAAGAATCTACCAAAATAAAGCGTGGTTTAGATGCTCAGTCCTCTGCAGAAAAGATGACAAGCTTGAGTGCAGGCTTCTAAAAAAGCAAGAGATTTTTTAAATTACCAGGAAAGAAAAATCAACACCGCAAATTGATGCTTTAACTAAACGCAATGTGTTCTATTTTGAAAGGCCTGAAAAGAATTGATCCCTGTGTGTGCTAACCGTTCTATGATACTGCAGATGATTCTAAGTTCTACACCAGTTAATCAAATTTCACTGCATTTTTATTGTTGTTGACAGACCTAAGAATGCAAGACTACCAGCACACAGTATGTTACCCTTCCTCTTCTACTTTAATAAGGATATCCTTGAAAATAAGACATGGCTTATTAACATATTATAAAATTCTTCCTTTAATGTGATAATCCTCTTCAGCCTCTCTAGATTTCTTGGGTACAGTTTTTGTTTAATAGATCATTGGCATCTTTTCTTGGAGCTGGGAGGAGGCATATAACTTTGTCTTAACCTACTTCCATTTTATTAGAACACATTTTTATGCATCAATAATGTGACAGCCTAGAGTAATACACACCAACAGGTTGGGGACAAATCTCTCACCAATCTTCACAAATGGCAAAAATGAAGATACTACAGTTTTTCACAAAATCAAATTTATTTGGTGTAAAGGGCTGTCCTTTGAGATGGCTCTTTTTACATCTTTGATGTCAAAAAAATGATCTTCCTTCTATGTAATAATTGATAGTAAATTGTAGTGGGATTTTTTTAAATGGCTTTGACAAGGAAAAGAATATTGTCAAACATCTGTTGGTTTCCCAAATTAATATATTATGTAATCCCAAAATCACAGAACCACAAAGCGCTTCAATCCCAATCAATAGTGTCTACCTTTATTATCACCAAGCCAGAAAAAAAAACTTCAAAATAATGCCAGACAAGACTGGGGGAGTTGGGGTAGCAGTCCTGGTGGGGAGGATAAACTCACTAGGAAAGTAATCTCGAAATACTATATTTCTTAAAATATGGACTGAAATCCTCTGCCTGGTTTTCAAGGCTATCATAACTGGCCAACACGTGATACATGGTAGATACTGTCAACAGAGCTGCAGGTATTAATTTCTTATGCCTTCCCAAGAAGAACCCTCAAGTTGTATGTTTGAGTCATGTCCAAGTTCTAGTATTCTGGGCTTTTACTATCTTAAGAAATACACATCCCATCATTCCAGACCACGTTTAATTCACACTTCCTCTTTTAAGCCTTCCCCAATGACTCCATCCTACATCAAACGTTTCCTTCTCCATATTTGTTGTACGTACTTAGATAAGCTACACTATGTCAGCAATTATATATTGCCTTGGATTATTCTTACTTCCCAGCTACACCGAATTTGGGCAAATGGTATATGCAAGTGAGCACTCAATAAATGGCAGCTTTGGGCCAGGGACTCGGCACTTTATGTGTGCCATTTTTGACCCTGATATCAACCCTGTATGGTATTCTCTTATTTTAAACACAGAATTTTAAGACTCAGAGAACCCATCTTGCTCAGGGTCACACAGCTTCAGTAACACATATGGCTTAAGACGTACTCTGGCATGTCCTACAGGGATTCAAGTTCCAGCTCTCCTGTGCAACCTTGGGCAAGTTACCTATCCTCTCTAAGCCTGTTTCCTCATCTGAAGGGGGGGGAGAGGTAATATAGTCAGAGAGTCATAGTAAGGGGTAGCACAAAACAGGGCATGTACGGCATTTAGCTGGGTGTGTTCAATACAGGTTAGCTGCTATTACTGCCTGGTAGAGCTGGGTTTTTTTACCCAAATGCTTTGATCCCAAAGCCTATATTCTTTCCACTATTCCATAATGCCTCGATAGAATCTTTTATATCCCATTACCATTTATACACAAAAGCAGAGTGGTGAGAAAAACAGTGGGGCCCGGGGACTGAGTGGAATATACTAATGTAATAAGTAATTTTCTTGACACACAAAAACATCTTCATAAATTTCATGCATTTTTGAATTAAGGAAATATCTGACTGACCTAAGCCAGCATAAGCTTACTCTCATGTGGGTAAGAAAGGCATATATTCACCAACTGACTGACAAGGAAATAGAAAACTAGTAAGAGGAGAATAAGGAACCAACCTTCCCCCAAGCATCTACTGTGTTGGCGTCATACTAGGGGACTTTCCAAATGCTTCTTTTTGGTTTTCTATGACCGTATATTTTGTCAGCATGACTGCACACTGTAAATACACAATTGAAAGAGCTGTGAGAGTTTCATGAAGCATGGTTCTGGGCACTGGATCCAGGACGTTAACAAAGAATATTGCCCTCAAGAACTGGAACACTCAGCTCAGAGTCAAATGCAGAAAAAAGAAAAGGTTTCACTTATGTTTACTAGGAAAGCAACCAAGTGAAGGAATAAGTGTTTTTTAATTTAACTCATGTTATATAAAGTGCTAAATTCTTGTCAGGACATACTACAGACTATGCACTAGATAAAATTTTTTGACAAACTTCCTATAATCGTTTTATTAATTTACACTGAGAGAATACAGCACCTTTCATCCAAAGAAGTGAAGGTGCTTTACAAACATTAGCATTTAAAAAACAATTACATTTAAAAATCTGGATTCTTGCTGTTAATCTCTTCCACTCCAGATACACAGTTTTCTGGAGGCTGGTGGAAAGCAATTCTATTTCTGACAACGAAAGAGGCTCAGAAAGAGTTCAGATTTGCTTTCACAATACAGGCATTTTCCAAAACCTGGTGCTGGGCTTACAAAGCAAAATACACAAATCTTAATGCAATGAACAATATTCCAAACCTTATTTCAAAAGCAAAACGCAGGGTTTAAGACGTCAAAATCTTCCAACAGTTCTAGACATCAGACAGAGTAGGAGCTGATGCAGGTTGCATATTAGATGTGCTCTTGATCCAGGCTTTTTAGGATCACACTCGAATGAACACATTTAAAGTGGTGAGATTTTTCAGGAAAAAGCATTAACCTATAAAAAGCTAGCCAAGAGCATATCAGGCAAATGAGGAAAGGGAGTGACTGGCAATTAAAAGTAGACAGTTCTCACTACAGCCTAGGATACTTTATTAGAAACCAAGTATATCATAGGCAAATAAAAATAGTTATTACCCCCGTTAGTACAACATAAGGGATTTTACATTCAGCCTAGATACAGGGAGTAACATATCCTCCTGCCTACAAATCTATGACTTGCAGTATCTTTCACCACATGATTACTCTATATAGTACATAGCCCTTATTTATTAGAGGGATCCAAATATTCCTTTTAGGCTTACAAAGTCTAATACATTCGCTTTCTCTTCTCTTTACATGTCTAATAGTAAAAACTATTTTTTTCATGCAAAAAGCCATTATTCAGTTGAAGAGAAAAAATCAAGCAAAACAGAGATGGCAGTTAAGGAATGGACAGAATATTATTGGCACACGCCCAACTAGTGACAAACAAATGCAGTACACCATGACTTAAAAACAAAAGTCACATTACAGGGATAACTAAAACAACTACATCAATCTAAGCTATGGAGTGTCAAATGGGAAGGGAGGGCTGAGGGTTACCGGTTTTATTGGTACAACTTAAAAGCAGTGGAGAGCAAGCACTTAAATACAATTTATGGTAACAGAAAAAAATACTGCAGAGCGCTGTTCAATGACCACACCAAGTTGTCTGCATCATTAATTTCCAGTGTTTCACAATCAGTAAAATACATAGCTACATATCCCTGTAAGATAAAAATACCTTTCCCCCTGAATTACGCTGGGGTCAGGGCAGTAACACAAAGCTACTGACCCAACAGTTCAAGTGTGTGCAGCAAATGTCTGAGCCACTTCTTTCACATAGCTGTACAATTAAAAACTATACAAGGAGCTGGGTGGTTGAGGGAAAAAAAAACATCACAACAGTATTGTGCTCATTTAATAAAAGAAAACCCTGATGAAAAATTATGTGCCAAGAAGCTTAGACTATAAAGATTTTTATTGCATTTTTAGGTAACCTGGAAGTTCTTATCCTGAAGGGGAAAAGTTGGTTTTCAAAACTACCTGAACAGATGCTAAAGTGCTTTATTAATTGGCTGGCTTCACAAAGAGTTCCTGGAATGACAAAAATTAATTATAGTAGTAAAGGGATACCAACTATTTCACAAAATGGTAAATTCCAACATCATTTATGACCACAGTCATAAGAGACACTGGAACATTTGTCCTTATCAAGTGGACAGTTGCATATCAAGAACTGATCATCACAACCCTTTGGATATTCAAATTACTTACACAAAGCCAAAACATGGTATCACAGACCTTTACAAAAAAGGACAATTTGTTTCTTTCTAAACTTTTTAAAATCTGCTTCGGATTACAGTTCACAAATACAAGAGTCCTGACTTTTCAACCTTTCCAGTTGCAGTTAAAAAATGAACACTTTCTAAAAGTTAAGGTCAAGTGTTACAGCAAGAGAAGAATGATTCCTATTAAAAAGTACATAGATTTTACTTAATGATACTCATGATAGATTGTAAACTGGATTGATTGATCACATTCTACTCAACTGGTATCAAATGAATATATCAGCGTTACAAGTATTAAATGTTTTTCTATTACTATAGAGGATATAAACCAAAACATTAATATGGCAGTTATGTTCTTTAGGCACAGTTTAGTGATTTTTTTTCTAAATAAATAGTATTGAATTTAAGTTGAAGTTTTAAACTCAATAACCAAAGGGTCAAGAATTCTGACTAGGAAAAAAGAAAAGAAGAATAACTTTAAGCTAACAATGTAAGTTGTTTAAAATTTCTAACACTTTAACCTATCTGGGTTTTATTTAAGATTACTTTATTAAAAAATACAAGGAATCTGAAAAAAGATCAATACAATTATCAATGTACAAAGTCATAAGCTGTAGCAGTTTTTAACTAAAATTTAAAAACACAACAAGGAGGGCAGCCCTTTAGACCAATTTATTTTATATCCATTTAAAATATCCAACAAAGGACAATGAAGTTTACAGCTGGGACAGGTATACATAACTCGAGGCATTTTCAGTCCATCGTGCCCAATGAATAACAACTTTGCTGCTGAAATTTCTTAAAACTTACCAAACTAAAAACAAAAGGCTGAGTGATACAAAAGGAGAAGTATTTCAGTGTAGTCTGTTCTGTCAATTGGCTTTTTTTTAAAAAAGGAAACACATCCTGTTTCCCCCAGACCAGTAAATAAGCAAGAGCCACATGCAGCAGTGTGAGTATGAAGACATTTCTCAAGTCTTCTCAAATGAGTCCAAGGTGGGGATGAGATGGGGGAGAAAATTGATAGAAAAACATTGCTATAGACACCATAACAAACAATAAATTTAGATAATTTAAAATTAAAAAAAAAAGGCAAGAGGCAGCATTTCAGCAGCAAAGTGCTCAATAAAAAGTATATTGTAGAGGGTAACACACAAAAGTTGGGGTAAGAAGAGGGCAGAAAAATGGGTCAGCAGGATGGGCGAAGGCCTCAAAGGAAATACGGCGTCGTTGTTCTGGGAGGAATAACACGTTCTGAATCTGGAACTGCCCGGAATAACTTTGGTTCTCTTGTATTTACATCTTTGAAGACCATGATTGAAGCAATATTTCCACAACGATAGCAGTAATTAGGAGCAGACCATACTGTTACCAGCTTCTCATCAAACATAAATTTATAGCCTTCATGCACTAGTTGGTGTGCTCTGCAGATGAGTTTTAAGTTGTTGATATGAACAAACTGCAATTTAGAAAGGTTTTGTTAAGTATCCAGCACATTTTTTAAAATCAACCTACATACATAAGAAAATAAAGTATATATATATATATAATTTTTTTTGAGGAAGATAAGCCTTGAGCTAACATCTGCTGCCAATCCTCCTCTTTTTGCTGAGGAAGACTGGCCCTGAGCTAACATCCGTGCCCATCTTCCTCTACTTCATATGTGGGACGCCTACCACAGCGTGGCTTGCCAAGCGGTGCCATGTCCACACCCGGGATCCAAACCGGCGAACCCCGGGCCACCGAAACAGAACGTGCGAACTTAACCGCTGTGCCACCAGGCCAGCCCCAGAAAATAAAGTATAAATCCTGTTACTACTAAAGTTCTCACAATTATAGAACCAATTCTACAGTTATCCCCAGTACTTTCAATAAGTTATAGGGCAATAGAGCCACTTTGGTCTGAGTCTATTAGAGAGTCAGAGAAAACATTTAGTCATATAATCAGAAGTTTCTGAAGAAAAGCATCTTATAAGTACTATCAGATATGAAATAAAGTTTTTATGGTTTAATAAATATATTGTTATCAATATCTATCATTTACTGAGGGTTTATATAGTTCCTGCAAAAATTCTGCAATGATTTGTTATCCTTCTTTTGCAACTTAAGGAAACAAGAGGTGCATTCAGGATAAATAACTTAGCTCAGTTATGTTGAACCTCGCACTCTGACTCCTTTATGCTAGATTACTTCCCAATATAAGCTTATCCCTACATGTGAGTGTGTGTATATGTGTGTATATGTAAGTGTGTGTATTTCTATAGAGTGAAAATAGCTGAACCTCAAAAAGTTGCCTATTCACAATATATACATATAACAAACCATCATGTTGTACAGCTAAAACTAATACAATGTTATATGTCACTTGTGTCTCAATTAAAAATGGATATATTAAAAAAAAGTTCCTTATCTTGTCCCTGCTATCTCATTGCTTAAATTGCAATATTTGAAAGAAAAGGAACATTTATTTTACACATATCACCAAATGGATGCTGAAGGAGGTGCTTTCATTATGTGATCTCATTTAACCACTAAGGAAAGACACGTATGATAAACTAGGTAAGAAATTCGATATCCATAGCCGCCAGTTTGAATAAACTAGACTAGAAGTTTGCTGTCTATAGCCACCATAGTTCTTTACACAGTCCATTAGCCACAAACAAACCACTTTCCCAAAAATGTTGGCTTTACCTCATTTGTGACCTTTGCGCCAAAAAGCCAACCTGCTCCTCGGGGACTGATCGCCCAAGTATCCACATCTTCAGGATCTGACCAAACCAGGTCACAAAATGCTCCTTTATGAGGAATTTCCTGATTCCGTTCAATGGTTCGAATTTGATCCAGTGTTTTGATATCAGGAGATAAACCACCATGAACACACAAAATCTGCTCATCTATTAACTAGCAAAAAAAAAAATAAATAACAAAGAATTAAATGTATAATAATAAACTCAGCCTTAGCTAAGTGCATCAAGGAATGCTAATGATATCAATATAACTGAGACGGCAGTTAGATAAAAACATGCAAAGTGTTATTGTCAGGAAAATACTTGAGGTTTTAAAAAGATTTATGTAAACTTACAGCTGCTACTGTGAGCATGTCAAAAACTTTGGTACAGTATCTCCAGGCATTAGCATTTCCATATTTGGTTTGGCATTCATCTATGAAAGAAACAGAAGAGTTCTCATTAATGAAGTTCTGAATCTGCCAATAAAAATAAAGAATACATCCAATACTAGGACAACAGAAATGCAGTTAAAACTAGGACAGCAAGTTATGACACACATTTTGCCCTGGTAGGTCCTATCATGTACAGTCAGAGGGAAACTAGTATTTAACTAGTCTAAGAATGTGGTCCTGCTTTTCATTCCAGAAGTGGCCCTAAGAAGTAGCTGAAATTATTGGTCAAAATGCTATGATCACGAAGAATTCAATAGTAATTTCATATACCCCAAAGCAAATGCTTTTGTACACTATGTTATTAATACCAGGAAATTCTATCAAAGAGTAATTTATTTAATGTGACTACCTTATTCTAGCAGGATAATCAAACAAATTAGAAGATCCTTAATTACAAGAGCACGGGTAATTCCTATCTCAACATTTCTCAGAACTAGGTTGTCTCTTCTGAGATTTTCTGGAAATTGTGCAACTAAATACTTGAGCTCCAGTAAGTACATCTGTAGTCATGACTGATGATAGACTGCCAATCAGGTTCTTACATATTCCCAGCTGAACACTCTCTCTGCTATCTACAACAGATAATAGGGCACACATTTCTTCTTTCAATTAATACCATGGAAATTCTGCTCTTTGGCTTCCTCCTTAATTTTGAAAATAACTGACATCACTATTGCCCTAAGTACAGCTGAAAATGATAAAGGATAGAAGACTATGGGGTATGGTCAATCCTCATGATTTTCTAAATTACATCTCTATGTGAAGCAGGACCCTTATTTAAACTTGCCTTGAGAGAGTTCTAACATTGAGCTCACTTTGCAGGCAGGAATCTTGTATTTTTCACCTTCACACATAGGGCAAAGCACTTGGTTCATAACAACTGCTCAGTATATGTTTATCCATGTGAACTGAAGTCCCCATATACTTAATAGCTATATATGGACACTTTCACTACTTTAAAATCAATGTTAAGTTCTATGATGACTAAAATTATCTCCCTTCTGAGCAGCTGCTGGGCTTCCTCTTATTAAACAAAACCATAGATGAGCACAGCTTTGGGAACGTGAAAATTCAATACTAGATGTTGTGCTGTTGTCATTTTCTTCAGTCAAGGCATCTTGATTAAAATGTCTTCCTTCTTCTCCCTCTTTTATCCCTTTTGCCCTACATTGATCAATGTTGGTCAAATTCTGGGGGGTAATTACATGTACAACATTAATCTTAGACAGTTGGAACCAGGTGCTTTCACCGAGCTAACACTACAATATGTATTATTCAAAATATTGAGTATTTAATAAAACAAGCAAAAACACTTATTTCAAATGGTACTTAGTATTTTTTGAATGAAAATCAGAAGTAACTTATAGAAAGGAGACAAATATTAGCCATCTAACTTTTCAATTATTAATATCAAAGTTATACAAGTAATATATTATCAAAATTTCTCAGTTTAATTGATAGTGGTTGACAAACTGAAAAGAGAGTTCAGCTTATCTTTATAATGACAGATAATAATTCAACATATAAAATCTAAAACTAAACAATTGAGATTAATACTTTCCAATCTTTCAATACCTGCATTGTGTGCCATAAAAATTCATATAAATAATCTCAACAATTCTGCTGTCTACCTCCTTCAAAGAGTTTCCAAACCCCATTTTTTTAAAACTTTCAACCACATAAAAGTTTTTTTATAAAGATGGGCACCTGAGCTAGCATCTGTTGCCAACCTTCCCTCTCTTTTTTCCCTTCGTCCCCCCAAAGCCCCCAGTGCCTAGTTATATACTCTAGTTGTAGGTCCTTCTGGCTCTGCTATGTGGGACGCCACCTCAGCATGGCCTGACAAGTGGTGCCATGTCTGCGCCCAGGATCTGAACCAGCGAAACCCTGGGCTGCCAAAGCGGAGCATGCGAACTTAACCACTCGGCCACCGGGCCGGCCCCCACGTAGAAGTTTTATAGAAGCAGCTATTTTGCTTTTCACAGCTGAGTTGTTTCTGACCCCTGATGTCCTAGCATTCTCTGCAGCAAGCACATAGATATACATATAACAGAAGGAATACACACACACACACATATATATATATATATATTTAAGAGGATATTCATATATCCTTGGGATAACATATATACTAAGCCGATATATAGATATATAAAACATTCTATGTATGCAAAAGGATATTCATTCAACTATGTGTATATAGCAACTTAAAAACAATCCGAACATCCAATGTTAAAGGGACTGGTCAAAGCAATTATAGTACATCCATACAGTGTAATAAAATGCAGCTATAAAAATAACATCAATGAAGTGAAAAGGCTGGTCACAATATTAAGTGAAAAAAGCAGGTGTGATCCCATTTAGTGTGGTGTGAACGTGCACACATATGTATACACACACACACATATATAGAGAACAGGTTCTCAAACTTGAGCATGCAGAACATTCACCTTCAGCAGATTCTAAGGCCCCACCCCAAAAGGTCTGCAGTGGGCCCCAGAATCTACACTTTTAACAAGCACCTCAGGTGATTCCAATGAGGTAAACTGAGGACTACACTTTGAGGCACTGATCTAGAAAGATGTACATCAAAAAGTTGAGAACGGTTCTCTCTCCATGGTAATATTTTCAATTGACTGAGGGAAGAGGGGAATTAAAGAGTGAGAAAGTGGAAAAAGATTACCTGTATTTTCTAATTTTACTATAAAGCACATGTATGACTTGTGTGGCTTTTTTCCCAAAGTGGAAAGTAAAACATTCAGAATCAGAGAGACAGAAGATCTTACCATAAAATCCATAGACCTGTGTTATCTGTCTACTTTCATGATTTCCTCGCAAAAGTGTAATACGATCGGGCCATTTAGCCTTTAGTGCAAGAAGATAAGTGAAGGTCTCCAAACTATAGTAACCTCTGTCTACAAAATCACCCTGTAAAGCAAAAGTTTACAGTTACAAACAATACAACAACAACAATGTATTTTTAAAATTATACCAAAGTGCCACAAACTCAGAGACACAGCCCAAAACAACAAAAATGAAGAGTTACACATTGAATTATTTGGAAATTGGGTTATAAGAAAAAATCCAAATGAAAGTAAATAAGCTGTTTGTACTAAATGTTTGTGCTAGTCTTAGGATTCAGGAGGCCTACAGGAACGCAGTGCAATGCTCTGGGGGTTTTCCCTGCAAAACCACCATTTTTTTTTCAATTCTCTATTACCTATATTAACAGATGTTTCTAAAAGGTCATGTGTGAATCAAAATTTTAAAAATGAATTTCAAAAATCATTTTAACTATATCAGAAAAGCTGCCAACTTGGAGAAAATAGATTTTTGTAATAACAACATGATAATTGTAACACTGTTCTAGGTTCAGCTTTCTGTTTAACAGCTGCATATGATAATATATTATTTATACTTCCCATTAATGTTTTACTTGAGCCAGTATTAGACCAATGGGTAAATAACTAAAAGAATAGGAAAGTGACCCAGAGACTTTCAGAAGGAAGGAACATGATAGAAGGATTCAGGAAAAGTTCAACAGTAACATTACCTTACAAAAGAAAAGCAAGCAAGTATCCACCTTAATAGCAAATGCGTACATGTGTATACTCATCAATCCACAGATTAATAACAGATGAAAATGAATGCTCAAAAAGTCTGATAAAATAACAATATATTGAATATTTATGCTTTAAACCTGTGGTTCTGGGCTATTCTTCTGCCCAACCATTACTGAGAGCTACACCCCAGTCCTACGTATACAGCACTTTACTCAAGCAATTATTCTCAACTAGAGGACGCAGCAAAATGTAGAAAAGTACAGAATCACCTTTTCATAAATTAAGTGATTCTCACATGGCAATGAAATTATTATGTAATTTACATGTAATGAGTCAGATCCTTTCCATTTTAAATAAGTATTTGATATCACTGGTGTTTACATACCATAAATATGTAGTTTGTGTCAGGAACCTGACCTCCAGTTCTGAATAGCTCACAAAGGTCATAAAACTATAAAAGAAAGACAATATATGTTGATTACAATTCCTGTGGAGTAAAATAATAAAACTGAGAGCAAAATGTGTAAAGAAGCAGTTAATTAAGAGGACTTCAAATATTTATATTTACAAAAGGAAATAAAGTGTAAGCAAAACTGCCAAGCACACAGCTCCCAAGCCTAAAAAAGGGCACTAACATAAAGCTCATAATACCATTAAAGTCAGAGGTCTCCCCTGCTCACATTTCTTTCCCATGTCTCCCTATCTATCACTTGAGAATCTGAAATCATTTAACTTATCAGTTACCTAAACTGTCAATAAGCTAACCTAACCACCCCATCCCATAGTCAGCATCTGTTTTAATGGATAAAAGATAAGGAAACAAGTGGATAAGAATTTCTTTCAAAGAATGAATTTACATACTTTAGAGTGTCATGAAGAGCAGATCAACCTACTTCCCATACTCTACCGTTGGGGATGTGTACCCTTAGGCTCCACAGCTGTGGAGTGTCTTCTTGATAATCAGTAAAAAAGAACTGTGTATTTCACCATATTCTAGTTGACTGAAAATTGGTAACTGATAAATTGAGCATTTGGTAACTTCAGTCAACCAGATTATCTTAATCCTAACTCCTTTTCTGAAAAGGATGAAAGGAAGTGACTGTAATACTATACAGATATTTCTTTTTTATTGTTCATACTGTGTGTGTATATATATATAAAATATATATATAAATAAATGACATATGATACACATACACACATTATATATACATCTGTGGGGTAGGAAGTGAGAAGTATACTTTCAAAGGGTGGAACTCTAGTAGAAATGGACAGCAAATATTTTAAACAAATAATAGTCTACCACTGAAGTGAGACTGAACATTTGTTTCATTCATTTACTTCCTAATTTTAAGAAGATAGAAAAATTTTATTTTAAACTTTCTAGAGTTTTTTTAATCTAAGCTAGTAACAACTCTTCAGACTTATGAAACATTGTTATAAAGGGTAGTGCTTTATTTCTTTCAGTAGTTAACACCTAAATTTCAGTTTTGTTCACTGTGACAAAACAGATTCCTATACTGTTTTAACTGTTAGAAATTTAAGTAGTAATTTTATTTTCAAGTGTAAAAGATAAACGTGCAAGAAATTAATAGTTGTAATTGGCACAGTATTAAAAGAATTATCTCTAAATAATTATCTCTAAAGATTATTAAAATATTCCTTCCTTTTGTAACACATATCTGTGTGAAGCTGGATTGTCGTCATATACTTTAATTAGTATATCCTGAAAGATTGAATGCAGAGGCAAGTTATGAGAATCTAGCCATGTTCTATTTAGCCAGATGTAAAAGAAATTTGCAAAAAATATAAAACAATGCCTCTCATTTTTTTTATCATTCTTTTTTTTTTTTTTAAGATTGGCACCTGAGCTAACATCTGTCGCCAATCTTCTGGGTTTTTTTTCTTCTTCTCCCCAAAGCCTCCCAGTAAACAGTTGTATATTCTAGTCGTAGGCCCTTCTAGTTGTGGCATGTGGGACGCTACCTCACCATGGCCTGATGAGTAGTGCGAGGTCTGCGCCCACAATCTGAATCGGCAAAACCCTGGCCACCGAAGCGGAGTGCACAAACTTAACCACTCGGCCACGGGGCCAACCCCTAAAAACCATGCCACCTTCTCAGTAAATTTTTGTTTTGTTGTGGAAAACAGTTTATTTTTCACTAAAAATATATGTTACTATTTAATGAACTATTAATTTTTAAAATGAATTTAAGCCTTAAAAAAAATGAACAAAAAAATTTAAAAAAGAACAGTTTTAATTCTAATGTGGTAAATACCAACTGACACAACAAAAACTTTTTGGGGACTTCCAATTTTTAAGACTATGAATGGGTCCTGAAATCAAAAAGTTTATAAACTCCTGAGCTAGCCAACTGTATCCTTGCCTCCTCTAATGATGGAATAAAATCCACTCCTCAGGACTGATTTTCTTTTAAAATGAGAACATTTACAGAGTGTCTGTGATATGAAAAACATACAATAGGTGGTACAAATTATTTGTGAAATGATGAGGTAGGCTTCCAGTAATGTAGGACACAGTTAATTTTCTGCACATGTTCTCGGTAAATGTTTATTGTATAAAGACTTTGGAAAAATATATATTGGAAAAATCTTCCAATATAGAGTAGGAACTATGGGTCCCTGAAGTAGAATATCTGATCATCTATTAAACATATATAGGCTAAATGGAAACTTACAAAGCTTTTGTTCAAGAACATATTTTTATAAACAGCGGTAGAAAAGTTTAAGGATGCTTACTCTTTCACCATACTTTTATAAAAGCAACAGTCTCATAAAACTTTTTAATGTTCCCTTCCTAACTCTGTGTGTAGACATACTCAGTTTTACATAGTAAAACTGTGTAGTTACATTATAGGTATAGTTTTGTATTCCATTCTTTTCCCTAAACATTTTTTCATTTTGCTACATAGTTTCCATTATAATCATTATTCATGACTGCCTTGAGTTGATAGATACACTTTATTAAAATGCTAGTCATGGAAAGTTGTTTCTTTTTTCTTTTTTAAAGACTGGCACCTGAGCTAACAACTGTTGTCAATCTTTTTTTTTTTTTTCCCTGCTTTATTCCCCCAAACCCCCTGTACATAGTTGTATATCTTAGTTGCAGGTCCTTCTAGTTGTGGGATGTGGGACACTGCATCAACGTGGCCTGACGAGTGGTGCCATGTCCGTGCCCAGGATCTGAACCCTGGGCCGCCACAGCAGAGCGTGAAAACTTAACCACTCGGGCAGAGAGCCAGCCCCTGATAATTTTTTTTTTTTTTTCGCCTTTAAGACATAGTCAAAGAAGTGAAATTACTAGTCAGAGTAACACATATTTACATATATACGTGTGTGTTTACATAGACTGAGAGTGTGTACACATACAGATACATATGTATACATATGTGTATACATATAGATACAGTCCTGTGCTGCTTAACAACAGAATATATTCTAAGAAATGTGCCATTAGGTGATTTTGTAGTTGTGCAAGTATCATAGAGTGTACTTACACAAACCTAGATGGGATAGCCTACTACACACCTAGTCTATTTGTTACTAATCTTATGGGACCACTATCATAGATGCAGCCTGTCGTTGATCAAAACATCATTATGCGGCATATGACTGTACATCAAAATTCAAAAAGGGGTCTTATCATACTCTGTTAGATAGACTGGTCTAACATGTTGAGTGGATAACACACTGGCCATTTAGAAAGTGGAAATGACATTTCATCATACATCATCAAAAAAACTGTATTTGTTAACATCACACTCATCTCATCAGAAGAGTCTCTAAGTTGTTAGCCTCATGGTGATGGACTCAATTTTTCTAAAAGCCCAATTTTTTATTTGAAAACTCAAATTTTGCCACTGGCAACAAACATTGTCAATTGTTTTCCTTGAAGTGACTAGCTCACTTCCTTTACTTTTGCAAAAATGGTCGCCAAATACCCACAGTTTGTCACTCATTTTCTCAAGTAAAAATAGTGTTCCATAAAAAAAGAGACTACTTCAGCTAGTGATGCAAAGAACTGCACAAGCACTTCTCCTTGAGCAAACCATCTCTCTTCGGTAGGCAGCAGGTGTGCTTTATGCATACTTCCTATGTCATCACATGCATTATCCAAGAGATGTATCTACAAGAGCTGAGAGTTCCAATTAATATTACTGCTTCATCAAGGACATTCTTAAGTGATCCTGGCATTTTATTTTACTCTGCATGCCTGCTGGTAAAGAATACAATGACAACCAGCACAGTCTGGTGCCACTCCCCTGATTCGTGCTGAGGCACCAGCAAATTTATCCTAATTGATTTTGTACCCTCAAGGGTCCATAGGCCATAGTTAAAGAACTTGTGAGCTAGCTGAAGTGGCTTCTTAAACAGCTAGTATGTAGCCAAGCCAGGACTTAAGTCAAGCTCTGTCTGACACTGAAGTCTACAATCTCCTCACTAGATTACACTATTTCAATGCTTCTCAGTGCTACATGCTTGCCAACATGTTTATTTATTCTCAACCCAATCCTGCAATTCCAGAACTGGCTCAAGGGGAAGACACTGTACAAGTCCCAAAGGATACATCTCACATTTGATTTACTCAGTCAGCAGACTTCAGAAGCTCCTCAACTTCCATGCTTTTGATTAGCAATTGTTTTAAGGGTCAAGTACAAGAGAAACAATGTTCAGTTGGTGGCATTCTTAAAATAACATGGGCTACCTGGCACCTAAACGAGTGTCAAAACTGAGCTCTGTTCCTTGGCAGCTGTGCGAGTTTGGGCTAATTCTTAATCTTTCACGCTCAGTTTCCTTCTCCATAAAATGACTCTCTCATAAGACTCTTGAAAAAATCTGACATGGAGTATGTGAAAAAGCACTTCGTTAACCTCAAAACACAAGATTAATGTTAGCAAGAACTGTACATTTGACTGAAGGTATATATAATATAAATTTCCAACTTTATGATTTTAATTACTTTTATTAGTTTGAAGCCGCCTCTAACTTCCTGACCTTTGATCATGGCTGTAATTCATCTAATGAAAAGTCTCTGATAACACAGGTAACCCCTCAATTTTAATATTCTAACCAGGGAAAAACAATACTTGGTTTCTAAAAGCTGGAATAAACCAAGTAGCTCCAGCTTTTAGGAGTGTGTTAAGGCACTGCATATATTAATAACCTTTAGGTTAGCAAAATACAAATGTTTATTATCCTTTTTGAAAGAAGTTATATGGAAATTTTAAGAAATCCACTCCTAAAGTCTATTCTAGAGAATTAGAATTCCAACCCATCAAAGATGATATAATAAGGCCTCTATTTAGAAGCCGATAACATGCAGATATCAGATCTATTATAACCTCAACCATCCAGAGAACAGATGGAAAAACCAAAAAGAAAAGAGACTACTAAGTAGTCAAAATAGGAGTTTACTCACAGAGCAACCACCAATCACAACCAATTTACACATATTTCTGCTCCTTTAGGCAGTCACATTTAAGGCAGGGAAATTTCACGGAAGACAGTAGGTCCCACTGCCATTCATAAATACTGTATTATCCACAATGTAATATACGTCTTATAGCTGCAACTCCTCTGCATGCATACAGCAGGTTGAGTGTGCTGTTCAGCGTTCATTTCCCTGTAAAAAAAACCTCTACACATACACAGAAGGTTTCCAACTAGGGTAAACACTGACAGTAAGAGTCTAATGATGAGGTGGGCCCCTCCTGTCACTACTTTGAAACTCTCAAAAACAAACAAAAACGTAGCGGATGAAAAACTGAACTAAATCTCATCTCATTACAGCAGTGACTTGCTGTGAAATCATGCACCAACAATTTTATCTTTCTGAACTTCTGCTGTTCTCATTCACACTAAGAAAATGACAAATCTTCAACAAAATATGACATGAGTGAATAGAACAAATGAAAAGGAAATGAATAGAATGAATAAAAAATTAGTGTCTAAAACCAAAGCATCTCATATTAATCATAACTATGAGCAGTCTATGTTGTGTTTTATACCTCCCCCTTTCCACAGAGCAGTAACGGTACACTCTATTCACTTTGCAAGGATAATTTCAACAAACTTCATTAATAATCTGACCACTACTTTTTTTTTTTTTTAAAGATTTGCACCTGAGCTAACATCTGTTGCCAATCTTTTTATCTTTTTCTTACTCCCCAAAGTCCCCCAGTACATAGCTGTATATTCCAGTTGCAGGTCCTTCTGGTTGTGCTATGTGGGACACAGCCTCAGCATGGCCTGATGAGCGGTGCTAGGTCTGCGCCCAGGATCTGAACCCGTGAAACCCCAGGCTGCCGAAGAGGAGTGTGCGAACTTAACCACTCGGCCAAAGGGCCAGCCTCTAACCACTACTTTTATTCACTGTAACAGTAACCAGGAATCATTACTGTCACACAGACTGAGGCAACCTAGCCACCCATCAGCTGTGGTTTTTTGCTTTTTGGGCTTTTTTAATATTTTGCAGCACAAGAGGAAACACACATGTACCATGGACAGCAAAAAAACTAAAAGTCTGCTCAGGAAATTTTACCTGTCCGTGTATGTCTCCACACACTGTTACTGGTGTCGATACTGGCTGGACATTTGACTCTTCCAAGAGGAGGTCACAAACATAGTCACATAGCCGCTGTAAAAAGAGAAAATAAAATGCAACTTTTTACTACAATATTAAAACCAAGGATCAAAGGCAAAAAAGACAAGAACTAATACATACATCATTTGATAAGAAAGGAAACTATCCTTTGATGATTCTGGGATTAGATTCTGCCAGCTTTCACTTTCATCTCATAATGTCTAAGAATGATACAATGACTATTTCAAAATGCAAACTCCCTGGCTACACAAACAATAGGTTCTAATAGACAGATGGCTTTACAAAGAACTAGAAAATGATGCTTTTCACTAAAAAATGTAAGAGTAAATAATCTTAACAGGAAAAGTTTTTATTTGCTGATTTTCAAAGTAAACTGCAAACCATGCACTTACTATACGATCCAGCAATTGTACTCTTGGCAATGAAAAGTTATGTTCACATAAAAATCTGTACAGACACAACCAGAGGCACTCACAACTAGAATATACAACTGTAACTGAGGGGTTTTGGGGAGAAGAAAAAAAAAAGAAGATTGGCAACAGTTGTTAGCTCAGGAGCCAATCTTTAAAAAAAAAAATCTGTACAGAAATGTCCATAGAAGCTTAATTCACGATAGCCAAAAACTGGAAATAAATCAGATGTCCTTCAATAAGTGAATAGCTAAACAAATTGTGGTACATCCACACTAGAAAATATTATTCAGCCATAAATAAAAAGAAACAAACTATTGACACACAAAAACCTGGATGAATCTTACGGGATTTATGCTGAGTGATAAAAAACCTATCCCCTACATGCTGTATGATTCCATTTATATAGCATGCCTGAAATGACAAATCTATAGACATGGAGACCAGATTAGTGGTTGCCAGGGGTCCAGGAGTTAGAGGCAGCAGGAGGGAAGTAGGTGTGGTTATAAAAGGACAACATGAGGAATCCTTGTGGTGATGGAACTGTCTGTGTCTTGAATGCGGTTTTGGATCCATGAGACTACAGGTGTAATAAAATTGCACAGAACTAAATACATACACACTCTCACACACACAAATAAGTATAAGTAAAACTGGAGAAATCTGAAAAGGTACAATCTGTGGATTGTACTGATGTCAATATTCTTTTGTGGTATTTGTAACTTAGTTCTACAATTTGTTACTAATGGGAAAAACTGGGTGAAGAGCACATGGGATTTCTCAGTATTCTTTCTTTTTTTTTTTTTGTGAGGAAGATTGTTGCTGAGCTAACACCTGTGCCAATCTTCCTCTATTTTGCATGTGGGATGCCGCCAGAGTGAGGCTTGATGAGTGGTGTGTAGGTCTATGCCTGGGATCTGAACCCACAAATTAGGCTGCCAAAGCGGAGTGCATGAACTCAACCACTATGCCACCAGGCTGGCCCCTCTTGGTATTATTTCTTACAACTGCATATAAATCCTCAATTATCTAAAAATAAAAAGGTTAACTAAAATAAATTAATTGATTACAAAATGCAAATCTAAAATTGAGGAGTACTAAGTTTTTTTTAATGACTTTAAATGTTTGCATTTTTGAAATATTTGTCCTCTGACAGCACTCAAATCAAAAGATTTCACAGAAGGAAAATGATCCTAACAAGAGCTGTCTAGAAAAGGAAGTGTATAGTCCCACTACGTATAGAGAACTGGATGGGAACCTTCCTCCCATCTGAGACCAGCTTATACTATAACCAGAGGCCCCACTGGATTTTAGGATAGGTCTGCCAAGAAAGGAGAAATTAAACCACACAAGCATAATGAAATGATTTTAAATATCAATTAAGGAATCTAAATGTTACAATTTACTTAAATATATGAGAGAGAGAGACTTCAACAGTTGCAGCTACAACACTTTACACAGAGGCAAGCATAGGAGAGAACTCACAGTGGGGGCGGGGGGGGTCACAGGAGGCAAAAAAGCCCCCAAAAGAAAACGAGGGGAAATAGGGATGTTTAGAAAATTTCTAAATAAAATAGCCTGTTCTAATTCCTCAACTAAGTTCCTGACCTTCAAACAGCATCTCAAAGACAAGATCTTCCTTTTGGCCTAGAGTCCTTCTGGCCTTCAGTCCCTGAGTAGCTAGCTCCTCCTTGTGTTGAATTTCCCCAAACCCTCAGTTGCTTCGACAAACGATCCTTAGGCTTGCCATATAATTCCTCCATTATTCATAAAAGGAACAGATACAGGTGAGTGAAACAACGTTTCCGAGCTCAGAGCCTTAACTTTATAATGAAAGATGCTCTCTAAGGTTCCTTCAGATGTAAAATTCTGGTTTGCATTAAAAACCACGTACGCCAAATCTCTTGCTTGACCCGGATGATAAGACTGAGATTCACAAGCATTCAGATTACAAAACTACTTAATCTTAGGGACAGATCTGGAAGCCAGGTTTCCTACCTCTTTCCACTACACTATCTTTAATATTTAGTTGTTCAATGAAACCAGTATTTATGAGAGCCTAATATGGAAGCGGGTATCGTTCCAGACACAAAGTAAACAAACAGTAATGACCAAACAGACTAAATGCTCTGCTCTCAGGGGCTTACTCTCTAATGGGGAGAGATACAGACAATAAACAAATAAATAATAGATATATACTAATTTTTCAGATAGTGATAAGAGGTATGGAGAAAAATGAAGTGCTGGAACAGGAATAAAAAGAGTGGTAAAGTTAGGAGGTAGGCATTGATATTTCAAATAGGGTGAGCATGGAAGCCTTACTGATAGTGACTTTTGAGCAAAAATCTGAAAAAGGTAAGGTTATGGGGGAACAGCATTGCAGGCAGAGAGAACAGTAAGTACAAAATGCCAAGAGGTGGAAGCATGCTGGCTGTTTGACAAACACCATCAAGGGCTGGTGTGGTTGGAGTAGACTGAATGAGGAGAAAAATAGGAGAGCACCACAGAATTGGTCCTTGGGGGTGAACGTAAAGACCTAGGTTTTTAATGGGAAGTCATTAGAGGGTCCTGAGCAGAGGAGTGATAGGATCTTACGTCTCTATGTTGAAAATGGACAATGGGGAAGTTAGGGTAGAGAAGAGGCAAAGGCAGAAGTAGGGAGACCACTGACGAGGCTTCCTCAACCATCTAGGTAAAAGTTAATACTGGCTTGGACCAGAGTCATAAAAGTAGTGGTCACAAGGGAACAGATTCCAGATGTTTACTGAATGTAGCATCCATCAGATTTGGGAACAAGTGGATACAGAATATTAAAAGAAAAGAATCAAGGATGACTTAAGGTTTTTGGCTTCAGTAACTGAAGGATGGAAACAGTCATTTCTCAGATAGTTAAGACTCCAAGGAAAGATTTTCTTCTATTGTAGTTTTTTTTTTCCTTTTAAATAGACTTCATTTTTCAGAGCAGTTTTAGGTTAACAGTAAAACTGAGCACAAGGTACAAAGAGTTCCCATATATCCCCTGCTCACAAACACACACAGCCTCCTGTATATCAACATCCCACATTAGAACGGTATATTTGCTACAACTGATGAACCTACACTGACACATCATTATTACCTAGAGTCCACGGTTTACGCTGGGGGTCACTCTTGGTGTACATTCTATGGGTTTTGACAAACGTATAATGACATGCATCCAGAATTGTAGTATCATACAGAATAGTTTCTCTGCCCTAAAAATACTCCATGCTACATCTATTCATCTCTCTCTCTCCCCTCAATTCCTGGAAACCAATGATCTTTTTACTGTCACCACATCTGCCTTTTCCAGAATGTCATATAGTTGGAATCATACGTACGTGGTCTTTTCAGGTTAGCTTCTTTCTCGTAGTAAACTGCATTTAAGGTTCCTTCATGTTTTTTCATGGCTTGACTATTTCTTTTCACCACTGAATAATATTCCATTGTCCCAATGTACCAGTTTATTTATCCATTTGCCTACTGAAGGACATTTTGGTTGCTTCCAAATTTGGCAATTTTGAATAACACTGCCATAAACATCTGTGTATGGGTTTTGGGTGGCCCTAAGTTTTCAATTCATTTGGGTAAATAGCAAGGAGCATGACTGCTAGATTGTACGGCACGAGTATGCTTAGTTTGGCAGGAAACTGCCTTTAGTCTGGTAAGAAATGGTCTTCCAAAGTGGCTGTGCTATTTTGCAATTCTATCAGCAATGAATCAGAGTCCCTGTTGCCCTACAACTTTGTCAACATTTGGTGTTGTCAATGTTCTGGTTTCTGGCCATTCTAATAGGCGTAAGGTGGCATTACATTGTTCTTTTAATTTGCATTTCCCTAATGACATATGATATGGAGCACCTTTTCATATGCTTGTCAACTGTATATCTTCTTTGGCAAGGTGTCTGTTCAGGTCCTTGGCCCATTTTTTAATGGGGTTGTTGTTTTCTTGTTGTTGAGTTTTAAGAGTTCTTTGTGAGCCAGCCCTGACGGCCTAAGCATGCCCTGCTTCAGTGGCCCAGGTTTGGTTCCCAGGCACGGAACCACACCACTTGCCTGTCAGTAGCCATGCTGTGGCAGCAGCTCACATAGAAGAACCAGAAGAACTTACAACTATATGCAACTACTACATACTGGGGCTTTCAGGGGGGTGGGGGTGGGGGAAGATTGGTGACAGATTTTAGCTTAGGGTGAATCTTCCCCTGCAAAAAAGGAGTTCTTTGTGTATTTTGGATAAAAGTCCTTTATCATATATATCTTTTGCAAACATTTTCTCCCAGTCTGTGGCTTGTCTCCTCATTCTCTTGACACTGTCTTTTGCAAAGCAAAAGTTTTTAATTTTAATGAAGTCCAGCTTATCAATTATTTTTTTTCATGAGATTGTTTTGTTTGGGTTTGGTTTGAGGGATGGGGAAGTAGGAATTTGATTTTTTTTTTAACAACTCCATTGAGTTATAATTCACATACCATAAAATTCACCCCTTTAAAGTGTAAAATTTAATGGTTTTCAGTATATTCTGTGGACAACCACCACCATAATCAATTTGAGAACATTTTCATCACCCCAAAAAGAAATTCTGTACCATTTAGCAGTCACTCTCCATTTCCCACAACCCTACCCTACGGCCTTAGGCAACCACTAATCTACTTTCTGTCTCTACAGATTTCTCCATTTTGGACATCTGATATGTGGCCTTTTGTGACTGGATTCTTTCACTTAACATAATGTTTTTAAGGTTCATCCATACTGTAACACGTGTAACTACTTTGTTCTTTTTTATAATTGAATAATATTCCATTGTATGTATTTACCGCTTTTTGTTTACCCATTCATCAGTTGCTGGAATGTAGGTTGTTTCTACAAGTTAGCTGTGAGAGTTTGATTTTGACACATTCTTAGATGCCTATCAGACTTCCAAGTGCCTAAGATGTTCTGGAAACAGTTGACCAAATGAGTCTTGAATTTCAGGAAAAGGATCCAGGCCAGAAAGAGCAATTTGGAGACTGTCAGGATATACATATTTCGAGTCATGAGACTAGAAGCGATAAGTAAAGTGGTTGCTTACAAATAGAGAAAAGGAAAAGTTCAAGAAATGAGCCTCAAAAAACTAAAACTAGAACTACCATATGATCCAGCTATCCCACTACTGGGTATCTACCCAAACAATCTGAAACCAACAATCCAAAATAGCATCTGCACCCCTATGTTCATTGCAGCACTATTCACAATAGCTAAGACATGGAAACAATCCAAGTGCCCATCGACTGATGATTGGATAAAGAAGATGTTGCGTGGGGGGGTTGTATACACACACACACACACACATACACACGCACATACACACACAATGGAATACTGTTCAGCCATAAAAAAAGACAAATTCATCCCATGTGCAGTAACATGGAAGGACCTGGAGGGAATTATGCTAAGTGAAATAAGCCAGACTGAGAAAGACAAACACCAGATGATTTTACTAATATGTGGAACATAAACAAATACATGGACAAAGAAAACAGTTCAGTGGTTACCAAGGGAAGGGGGTTTGGGGGTGGGCAGAAGGGGGTGAAGGGGAGCACTTATGTGGTGACAGTCAAGAAATAATGTATAACTGAAATTTCACATTGACATAAACTATTATGAACTCAATAAAAAAAAAAAAAAGAAAGAAAGAAATGAGCCTTAAGACTCCCCTTAGAAGTTAGGGGGAAAAGGAGGAAGCAGCAAGAAACTGCTTAGTGAGGAACAAAGGAAACCATGGGAGTATGGGTATTCTGGAGGTCCAGTGAAGGAAATGTTTCAAAAGGAGTGATCAACTGTGTTCAATGCTACTGGAAGGTCAAATCTTAAGAAACAGAGTAGGACTGAAAGGGAATACATACTCCTTTATTCCTAAATAAACAAGTACCAATCCCAGAATATCTTATACTCTAGAGCAGAAAAGTGGTATATCAAGGAAATCCAAGGCATAGTTCAGAGCTTCAGAGCACAGCCTTTGAAGTTAAAGAGATGAGACAGCACATATCAGCTCCACCTCTTACTACCTATTACTTAGCTTATTGTCTCTTACTTAGCTGTGCAACCCTGAGCAAGTTAGTTGATCTCTCTGGGCCTCAGTTTCCTCATGCACAAAACAGAGCTACCAGCCTGAGGATATTCTGAGGATTAAACAAGATAGCGCATGCAAAGTGCTCTGCAGAGCTTTTACACACACACACAGAGTCATACACTCAATCTACCACATACAAGTGTATGCCGAATTATAAAATACGACCTATAAGACTATACATCAAACCCATAATAGCAGTTGCTGGAGATGTCAAACAAAAGGAATTCCACTTTCATCTTTGTTTATTTCTTTTACTTTTTAAAAAAAAGTGTAAAAAATTTTATTCTTGGTAGAAGGAAATACTGAGGTATTGGTAGAGTGTTCTTCATATTTTGCTGTTACTGCATTTCTTTTTTAAAAAAAACTTAATAAATGTCATTTTGAAACTAGAAAACGGCCTTAATTGAAAAAAATGCAAGATGCAGAATAATGTATACGCTACCTCTTGTATTAAAGGAAAAAAAACATATACACATGCACACACGTACATCTACACACTTGCTTATTTTTATTTGTATAGGCCTAAACTGCTGTTTCTGGAAGCATCCATAAGAAACATAACACTGGCTACCAATATGAGGAAGAGCACTGGGTGGCTGGGGGCAGGAGTGGAAGGAAGACTTAACATTTATAGCCTTCAAACTTTTTAAGTTTGGAACCATATAACTGTATAACCTATACAAAAAAACATTAAAAATGTATTACCAGAAAAAATAGTCTTTCCAAAAGATGGTGTTGGGACAACTAGATTTCCAAATGCAAAATAATTAACTTGGACCCCTCACAGTATATACAAGAATTAAAACGATTAACGACCTAAATATAAGAGCTAAAACTACAAAACTCTTAGAGGAAAACATAGGGGTAAATCTTCCTGACCCTGGATTTGGCAGTGGAGTCTTGGATATACCAAAAGCTTGAGCAATAAAAGAAAAAATAAATAAGCTTGACTTCATCAAAATTAAAAACTTGTGTTCATCAAAGGACATTATCAAGAAAGTGAAAAGACAATCTGCAGAATGGGAGAAAATACTTCGAAATCATATATCTGATAGGGGTTTAACGTCCAGAATATATAAAGAACTACTACAACTCAACAACAAAAAGACAAACGACCCAATTAAAAAATGGGGAAAGGACTTGAATAGACATTGTCTCCAAGAAGATATACAAATGGCTAATAAGCACATGAAAAGATGCTCAATACCATTAGTCACTAGGGAAATAAATGGAAATCAAAACCACAATGGGATACCACTTCACATATACTAGGATGGCTATAATTTTTTAAAAACAGAAAATAAGAAGTGTTCATGAGGACGTAGAGAAATTGGAACCTTCATATATTGCTGGTAGGAATATAAAATGGTGCAGCCACTGTGGAAAACAGTTTGGTAGTTCCTTAAATGCTAAACACAGAATAACCATATAACCCAGCAACTCCACTTCTGGGTATATACCCAAAAGAATCAAAAGCAGGGACTCGAACAGATACAGTGCACCAATGTTCACAGTGGCATTACAAGCCAAAAGGTGGAAACAACCCAAGTGTCCATCAACAGATGAATGAATAAACAAAAATGTGCTACATCCATATAATGGAATATTATTCAGCCACAGAAAGGAATGAAGTGCTGATATATGTTAAAATATCGATGAACCTTAAAAACATTACGCTAAGTGAAATAAGCCAGTAACAAAAGGCCACATATGATCCAATTTATATGAAATAACAAAAATGGGCAAATCCATAGAGATAGAAAGTAGATTAGTTGTGGCTTAGGGTTGGGGTTTAGGGTGGGGGGAAATGGGGAGTTACTGCTAACGGGGATAGAGTTTCTCTTTGGGGTAGTGAAAATGTTCTAACACTGATTATGGTGACGGCTGCACAATTCCATGAATATATTAAAACTCACTGAATTGTATACTTTAAAAGTGAACTTTATGATATGTGAATTTTATCACAATAAAGCTGTTATTTTTTTAAAAAATAAATAATATATATCTTATTAAAAAAATAATAATTACCACCTTTACCACAACCACCCAAATCCACTCCTATGGATAGAGACAGTTGTTCTTCCAGTCAATTTCAAAAGATCAGTGTTGTACAGCATTTATTTTTATTATAATCCATTAGATCTGTGATATATAATTTATTTTTATAGTAATTAGTTCCAAAAGTTTATAATCTACTATTTTGCATCTTTTTTTTTTTCACCCTAACTCATTCCCATCTAGCTTAAGGGTATTCCCAAAGAACAAATATGCCATGTTTGGCCTGTAATATTTTATAGTCTTTCATTACTACCTCCCTTCTCCTCATCTTGCCAGAATAAAAAGCACTACTCTTTTTAGGTTAGCTTCATAGAGCAGGAATTAATACTTTGAAAAGTTTTTTTTTCCTGATACTATACAATTTTCAAAATAAAACAGTATAGTGATGTTTTAAGGTACTTATCTCGGGACCTTACCCAACTTTCTTAGGTATAATGCCTTGCTCAATTAATATCTGCAGTATTGGTGCAGGTATACTCACCAAATCTCCTCAAAGAGAATTCCACCAAGGTACTTGCAGAAGTGCTTTGCTGTCATTTGTACAAGAGTGGGCAGAGTTTTCTGTTTGCCGCCATGAAGCCTGCGTATTGTCAGACACTTGTCCTGTCCACACTCCTTTCAGATTTCACATCTTTTAAGAACAGGCCTAACTTCTATCAGTGAAGGTCAGAGCCCATACCATGAATACAACTTGGATGTTTCCCCTTAACACATCCTCTGACACAAGGCGCCCCAGAAGCTCATCTCCCAATCTTCTTTCCACAATACGTCTCTGGGAGAGAAAAGTTGTCTATTTCCCACAACGTTAATCTCTCTACTTGCCCACTCTCAGGAAACTGTTGGTTACTTGTAAACTTCAGTGCTCCACTGTGTAGACCTCTTTAAAGATCAATTATTAAAATATTACCCAAAAAACCAACCTACTATAAACTCCACCCTAAATTAAACCAAACTGTCCTCTAGAGAGGCCTGTCCTCACCCTGCATTATACTGTCCTCCTTTCTCAATTGCTTTTTCCCAAATTGCACTTTAATGTCATGCCATCAACCTGTAGTAAGGGACATTATAGGAAAGAGTCCTCTAGAGAGCTTGTCACGGTGTAGACTATAAACAAGGAGTATAGGATGCTGTGGTTAAACAGCTGCCTTCAAGGAGGACCCAGGGGAAGAATGTCTCTCTGCTCCCTTTATCAGGGATAGAAGTGACTTCCCTGAGAAGCTTGTTTTTATCACCTCGTAGACTCTAAATTTTTTAATTGATTAGTTTCCATCTTTCTGTAGGTTCCTAGAAAGCTTAAGACCTAATCTCAAAGAAGTAACCTGGTCCTCATCAGAGCTTTTATTTTGTATACTACTCTCACTGTTACTGGTGGCTCCATCTTGGTTTCCTATCTTTATTTTCTCTGTCTCATTTTTCTTACTTATTCTGAATGTAATTTATCTTGCTATATTGAAGGAATCTTTGCAAATCACTCTATATCCTTTTTGGAACAAAGTGAATTATCATTTAATTAATATTCTGAAACTAATCACAGCACAGATTCCAGAGGGACTCCATGATTCCCATATTTGAAGGTGCCAGAATTTGCAACCACATATCACTGGCTCTCCTAGCCCATAATGCCTGCTGAACTGCAAGTCACCCCTAGTAACTGGCCCACAGCCCCAGTGCTCATCTGAAAGTAACAGGAGACAATACACTAAAGAACATCACTGTGAAACCCTGCCAGTCTCAAAGGCCAGTGAGTGTTCAGAGAACACATGCAAAAACTACTTAGGCAGCATCTTCAACCCCAGGCCAGGCATGCTAACTTGAGGAAAATAACAGCTGCCTCCTGTAACTGCCACTTCTGTAGTGCCAACGAAGGATTTAGGGCGCTGAGTCTCTAAGCCAAAGCCGTTGCCTCTCATCTATCCAGTTCAGCAGTAGCTTACAAATTCATATCGAGCACACACAAAAATAAGAAGTCTATGAAATCTCTACAAACTCTATATAAATAATCAGCCAGCTACAGCCAGTGGCCTCACAGAGCCCAGCCTTGCCACCGGAGAGCGAGGCTCCTCCAGAGCCCTTCACAGATTTGCTCTGCTGCTGGGTTTGGAGGAAGCATGGTTTCTCTTACTGCTCCAAAACAGTCACCGAGGCAAGAGTCTCAATCTTATCTCAAATGTAGGGCAAACTACACCCATCTCTCCCCACAATGCCCAATTAATTCCTAATGCTTGATGACCTCCATTCTCAGGAGGTCCTACTTCTGTTCTCTACCTTTTCCTCAAAATACTTGTTCATGGTTCCATTCTATTCTCCGCTCCTGTCTCCCTGTTTCCTCTTGCCCCTCAAACACACTGGATTTTCAATTTTTATAATTCTTTGTTTAGCTGATCTTGCTATCTAAAACATACTATTTCCTTTTACATACTGGTATTTATAAAATACCCTTATCTTAAGAAACAAAAATCTATCTAAAATTATATTTTACACAGCCTTTGCACAAAGTCTCTACTATAATACAAATCACTGAGAATGGGAAGTGGGAATCCAAGATGACAATGAGAGTCATACCCTTACAATCCAGAAGGAAAAATCTGCATCTTCCAAGCCAGTTTCTCAACCACAGCACTACTGATAATTCTTTGTTGTGGGGTGCTGCTGTCCTGTGCATTATAGGATGTTTAACAACATCTCCGGTCTCTACCCACTAGATACCCATAGCAACCCCAGAGCTGCAACAATCAAAAATGTCTCCAGACATTGCCAAATATCTTCTCGGGAGCAAAATCACCCCTAGTCAAGAACCACCGGTCTAGACCTTTCTCCTGAGTTACACTATTAGAATGGTGTCTGTAGCAAACTTGGCAATCAATAATTGTTTGCTAGCTAACCAACCTCTGCATCCAACAGTCTTCTAAATATCTCTACCTCAATGTCTTGATTTGACAGCATCTCAAACTCAGTACAGCCCAAACCAAACTCCCTTGCATTCCTTAGTCTAGTTACAGTATTTACTAAGTAATCCATCAGAAACTAAGAGATTACACTGAACTCTTCCCTCCCTCCCATAACCTAAACACAATCTGTCAACAGGCCCTATTCTAACTTCTTCATTTCCTCTTAAAAACCACAATCACTTGTCATGGCCTTACTTCAAGCTCTCATGTCACCTGGCCTATTGCTTCTATGACATGTTTGTCCCATTTCAATCCATGGTCCACAATACTGCCAGAATAATAGTTATAAAACCTATTGTCACTGTCCTCCTTAAAAATCTCTCAAGGGCACTCCTCTGTCTATGGCAGTGTTTCCCAAACTCCATTCAGATATCATCTCCATTATTTTGTCATATTCCTACCACACAGAACGATGTATCCCTGTACTCATTCTCTTTGAATCTACTTTTCTTTCTAGTCACATTTTAAGCAATATCACAAAGCACAGTATGATTTGTTTCCCTCTAAAATACAAAAACATTTCAAAGTGTTTATCCATGTACCACCTAAAAGATAAAAATCCAAGTTTATCAGCCTAGTCTTCCATGATTTGGCCTCTGCCTGTCTTCCCACCACCACCTCCAGGCATACCAAACTACTTCAAGTTCCCTGAACCAGCCACATTCTTTCAGATTAAGCTATATCATCACACATGGTATTTATTCTCCTTGCACATTCTTGCCTTCCCGCTTTGTCGACCTGAACAAACTGCTCATCCTCTCATTTTTCCTCCTTTGTGAAACCATCTCTGGCTCCAGAGTTAGATGCTGCTTCTTCTATGTTCCCCAATATCCCAAGAGCCCTCTATTTTAGCACCTACCACACCATGCAATTTGTTTACCTTTCTAGCTCCCTTACTATATGGAGAGATCCTCAAAGGCAGAGAGAAGTATCGGACTCTTCTCTATCACCCACAGTGAACAGCACTTGACACAAGGAAACATTTAAAAAAATGTTTGTTGGGGCCAGCCCTGTGGCGTAGTGGTTAAATTCAGCATGCTCAGCTTCGGCAGCCCAGGTTCACAGGTTCAGATCCTAGGCACAGACCTACACCACTCGTCCGCCAGACTGTAGTGGTGACCTACATACAAAATAGAGGAAGACTGGCACAGATGTTAGCTCAGGGCTAATCTTCCTCAGCCCCCCAAAAAAAAAAAAAAACAAGGGGCCAGCCCCATGGCTGAGTGGTTAAGTTTGCGCACTCTGCTTCGGTGGCCCAGGGTTTCGCTGGTTCAAATCCTGGGCGCAGACGTGGCACTGCTCATCAGGCCATGCTGAGGCAGCATCCCACATGCCACAACTAGAAGGACCCACAACTAAAAATATGCAACTATGTGCCGGGGGCATTTGGGGAGAATAAGGGAAAAAAAGAATAAAAATTAAAAAGAAAGAAAGAAAGAGGAAGATTGGCAACAGATGTTAACTCAGGGCAAATCTTCCTCAGAACAAAAAAAGAAATGTTTGTTGTAAAGCAGTATACCCTTTGATTCAACAAACTTTAACTGCCTATCACATATAAGCAGTGTTCTAAGACTTTGGAGAATACAAAAATAAACAAGAGGGACTGGCCCCATGGCCCAGTGGTTGGGTTTGTGTGCTCCGCTTCAGTGACCCAGGGTTTCGCCAGTTCGGATCCTGGGCATGGACATGGCACCGCTCAACAAGCCATCCTGAGGCAGCATCCCACATAGCATAACCAGAAGGATCTACAACTAGAATATACAACTATGTACTGGAGGACTTTGGGAAGAAGAATATTTTTTTTTTAATTATTAAAAAAATAAATAAATAGGGGCTGGCCCCGTGGCCGAGTGGTTAAGTTCACGCACTCCGCTGCAGGCGGCCCAGTGTTTCGTTAGTTCAAATCCTGGGCGCGGACATGGCACTGCTCATCAGACCACGCTGAGGCAGCGTCTCACATGCCACAACTAGAAGGACCCACAACAAAGAATACACAATTATGTACCGGGGGGCTTTGGGGAGAAAAAGGAAAAAATAAAATCTTTAAAATAAATAAATAAATAAATAAATAAATAAATAAATAGGGGCCGGCCCCGTGGCCGAGTGGTTAAGCTCGTGCACTCTGCTTTGGCGGCCCAGGGTTTCAACAGTTCGAATCCTGGGCAGGGACACGGCACCGCTCATCAAGCCATGCTGAGGTGGCATCCCACATGCCACAACTAGAAGGACCCACAACTAAAAATACACAACTATGTACCAGGGGGCTTTGGGAGAAAAAGGAAAAAATAAAAAATTTTTTAAATAATAATAATAAAAAATAAATAAATCAACAAGAGATGATCCTGCCCTCAAGAAGCTTACAGTCTAATGGTGGAGACAGACATATTTGTTATCATACAAGACAGAACAGTATACGCTAAGAGGTAAAATCGAGCAGAAAGTGCCAAGGGGCAAAGATCAACATAGAAAAGAAAGAAAGGGAATTTTTTTTGTTTTTAAAGATTTTTTATTCTTTTCCTTTTTCTCCCCAAAGCCCCCAGGCACACAGTTGTATATTCTTAGTTGTGGGTCCTTCTAGTTGTGGTATGTGGGACGTCGCCTCAGCGTGGCTCAATGAGCAGTGCCATGTCTGCGCCCAGGATTCAAACCTACAAAACCCTGGGCCGCCTGAAGTGGAGCACACGAACTTAACCACTTGGCCACAGGGCCAGCCCCTGAAAGGGAATTTTTAAGAGCAAATAAATTCAAGTATGTACTCTGAGTCCTTGTGGCAAAAATCACTTAAACCTCATCAAGTCCTGGCTCTGATATCTGTTCTGCCATCACAAAGACTGTGTAAATGATAGCATGAACATGAAGGCGCTCTGGCAACTCTAAGTACCTAGGCAAATTCTAATCATTGCTAATAATTCTTATTGCGAAATCCCACAGCCCTGTGTGGAGAAAGTGACATCCAAGCTAGAGCTCACAAGGCACACAGATAGAGGAAGCATAAATGATAGTTATGGACATGAACTCTGGAGCCAGACTACCTAGGTTTGAATACCAGCTCTTCCACTTACTTAGCTGTATGACTTTGGAAAGTTAGTCAGCTACCTATCTATAAAATGGGGCAAATATTAGTACCCAACTCATAGAGTATTAAATGATTTAATGTGTGTGCTATGTAAGTATTAAAGAAGTAGATGAAAGAAACAGTCTGAGCAGAAGCAAAGAAGCAGGGAAGTACATGGCATGTTGTCAGAAAAGATCTATCCAATGTACTTAGAATGGAAGGCAAAAAGAAAGGTGACAAAGTGGAAGATGTACCTAAAAAAGCATGCTCTTTGCCATCCTAAAAAGGCTACTATATCAGAAAGAACTCTGCATAGAGAGGCTTTCAAACCTAATTCACTGATCAGCTGGACATCCTCAGGCAGATCATAAACTCTACAAAACTCACTTTCCCTGTTGGCAAAATGAGAAGGGTACAGAACTAGAAGAATCCCGATTCTCTCTCAGCTCTGAAATTCTAGGAAAGCGGCTGGGGAGTCAGAGGCACGCACTGTCCCATGCGACACCTATGGCCACATGTAGCTGTTGAGCACCTGAAATGTGGCTGTTCCAAACTGGGATGTGCCATAAATGTAAAATATACACCATATTTCATAGACTTAGTACTCAAAAAGGCATAATATCCATTAGTAAGCCAGGCATTATCAGAAAGGGTCTTGAAAACACTCCTCTGGCCCTATACAAAGCCATGGTGTGTCCCTAACTGCTGGACTATGTTCGGTTTTCCCTGCAGTACCCGAAGAAAGATACAGTACAAAGCCAAACAACTCAGGTAAACAAGATGATTGATAAGACAGGCAATAAGATGAGTGACAAGACTAACAGGCTTCAAATCCGTAAGGATAAAGACTACCATATATGATGAGAATCTACAAAATCAGATAGAAGCTGAGGAGGTGCGAAAGGCTGTTCACCAAATCTCAGAAAAAAGCAAGGGAGAATTCTTTGAAGCTTTAGGGAGGCAGTTCCGATGAGGTACGAGTCTGCAGAGCAGGCAGCCCTACACGAAAAACTCAGAGATAGCTCAGACTAAACATAAGTGAGTTCCAAAAAGACTACATTAACCATTAATCCGTAAGTGGTTACGATGGAATGACATAATTCCTTGTGTTGTATCTCTGAGACAGACATTAGTATTCTCCAAGACCTACCACCATAACTGTCTTGAGTAAGAAAACTGAACACCAATTCAGTATGCAACTTCTTTACTTACATGTCACCTTTAATAACTGCCCAAGAGATCAGGCAATCTCCAAATTACAGAACCCCTCTCCTGTCAAAAGTTTCAGTATTCGGTAAGCCTGCCTTTTATCATTCATTCTTCCACTTGGCCAGATACGGAATCTGTATTGTATCTTCTATGATCTGCTCAGAAATCTTCATTGTGGCTGAGAATCACATGAGCTCTTCTTAAAGAAAGGTTACGCTTTGGTCTCCTTGCACACATTTTATTCTTATTCCTTCCAAACAGTTATGTAGATTCGATTCAGTACCAGTGATCTGACCACTTCCAATTTAAATATAGAGAAATCATAATTAGATCTAGAACACCCTGCACATTTATTATTTTATTTAGTCCCTCCAACTTCTAGTCAATTTAAAACACAGGTGAATTTCAGTCTCCTACCAGAACAAACCTGTTTCATAATGACCGTTAAATAGCCCCAATGATTTCTTCTCTTCCTCTGACAGAATCTTTTATTTTGGCTTTCAACCCTCAGAAAAGGTGCTCCTGGAATACTTTCTTGGCCTGCCTAATTTTAGTCTGCACTTCATGCCAAGAAGTAGCAACAAAATTAAATTTCTTTAAATAAACCAGACGTGAGCAGCACAAGCAAATTAATTTGATAAAAACATTTCCAAGACAAAGAAGAAAAACCTCCACTTACAGAGGAAAACTCAGCATTCTTTTTTTCCCATTAGTTGCCCAGAAGATTTAAAAAGAAAAGTTTATTAAGAAATAGATACACGCATTGACCATTCTTTTTCACCATTCACAAAAATAAACTCAAAATGGATCAAAGACCTAAAGATTAGACCTGAAACAATAAGTCTTGTAGAAGAGAATATAGGCAGTACACTCTTTGACATCAGTTTCAAAAGAATCTTTTCGGACACCATAACTCCTTAGAC
This sequence comes from Equus quagga, assembly GCF_021613505.1. Lineage (NCBI taxonomy): Eukaryota > Metazoa > Chordata > Mammalia > Perissodactyla > Equidae > Equus > Equus quagga. The sequence continues at coordinate 86,748,706 of NC_060267.1, forward strand.
AAGGGAAACAACAGAAAGAATAAACAAATGGGACTTCAGACTAAAGAGCTCCTTCAAGGCAAGGGAAAACAGGATTGAAACAAAAAAAGAACCCACTAGTTGGGAAAAAATATTTTCAAGTTATTTATGCAACAAACGGTTAATCTCCATAATATATAAAGAACTCACACAGCTCAACAACAAAAAATCAAACAACCCGATCAAAAAATGGACAGGGGACATGAACAGACATTTCTCCAAAAAAGATATACAGATGGCCAATAGACACATGAAAAGATGCTCATCATCACTAATCATCAGGGAAATGCAAATCAAAACTATACTAAGATATCCCTTACACCTGTTACAATGGCAAAAATATCCAAAACAAAAAGTGACAAATGTTGGAGAGGTTGTGGAGAAAAAGGAACCCTCATACACTGTTGGTGGGAATGCAAACTGGTACAGCCACTATGGAAAACAGAAAGCAACCTAAGTGCCCATCAACTGATGACTGGATAAAGAAGACGTGGTATATATATACAACGGAATACTACTCAGCCATAAAAAAGGATAAAAGCATCCCATTCACAACAACATGGATGGAGGGTATTATGTTAAGTGAAATAAGCCAGATAGAGAAAGACGAACTCTGTATGACTCCACTCACAGGTGGAAGTTAAACACAGAGACAAAGAGAACTGATTGGTGGTTACCAGGGCAAAGGCGGGGTGGGGGAAGGGCACAAAGGGTGAAGTGGTGCACCTACAACATGACTAACAATAATGTACAACTGAAATTTCACAAGGTTGTAAACTACCATAATCTTAATAAAAAGTTTAAAAAAAAAGAAATAGATGCTAAGTACAGTTCAATTGTGTTGCAAAGGAAAATGAAATGGTTTAATGACTATATTTCCTTAAGGTAGGAAGGAAATCTAATGTTTATCAAATTCAGAAGTCTAAAGTCCAACTGATTATCTTCCAAATCATTTCAATATTCAAATTCAAGTTAATATCAAGATACATTTTCATAATCAACATTTTACTCATTATAAACACAAAGCTTAAAACCACTTTACATATGTTACATAAAAGAAAATTTCACATCAATTCACTGACATGCAAAAACGAACTTCATTTACCAGATTAACAACGCTGCCAAAAAATGTCTGGTTAGTTTTCCATGAATTGAGTCCCAATGTGGGTTGTATCTTGTTTCCTAAAAAAATACATAGCAGAAAGGAGCCACAAAACTAATGTCTGAAGGACTGGGATGAGTATGAAAGCTACATTTCTACTAATACTGGCTTTGCCCTCATTTTCATTAAATTATCCTACTAAAAAGGGGAAAACGCACAAGAACGGCTCCCCTATCATGTAGCACACATTACTAACATCTAAGTACAAGTAAGTTACATTCACAACAGCTCCTGTGGTCTTAAACATTTTGCATACTTGTTGACTGATGTTAAATATCAACTTCCTGCACCAAAAAAAGACAGCCAAAGAAAAAAACAGTAATATCTGAGTTAAGCGAAAGAATTCACAAAGATAAATCGCTTTCAACCCACAGCCTAAAAAAGAAAAAACTATCAACAGTTTACCCACTGACCAAATAGTAAATCAAAGTCAACTGAACGAATACAACAGACACTAGCACTAACTGCTCAACGCCGCTAGACACTAAGCACTGATTTGAACAAACGCAGAAAACACTTGTCAAAAAAGCAGTGAGCCAAAGATTTACATTCCTTTACTCTTACATTCATCCTTTACCCACACATACATTTACTGTCGTTTGCACTCGGCAGCAACAAGAAACAACTCTCCTTCTTTAGAAAACCAAGAAAACGAAATCTTGAGTTAAGAAGGGATGATGGGAGAACGACTTGAAGGACAGAAAAGTATTTGTATTTCTGGAGGGCCTACTCCTTTACCCACTTAAATCAGCTCAACAATGTACTCGAAAACGGGACTCATACCTGATTTAGCAGACGCAAACCAACACCCCTAAAAAGCAGTCGGGGAGTAGGACGCAAAGAGGGACGACTGAACGTCCTCACATCACTACCGAACCGCTCCGGCCCACCCTGGTCCCATTCCCCCCAAACCTACACACACTGGGGCCGCGTCCCGGGAGCAAGCGGCATCTCCTGTCAGACGCCAGCCACCCCGGCTCCTGTCACCGCCTCTAGAGGGATGACCCCATGCCGAGGGCACTGCCCGCTGGGGCTGGGCTCGGAGTCCGGGACTCTGGCTGTGGGGTTAGGGGAGAGGAGCCTTCTAAGCAAAGCTGTTAGGGCTTGGAGCCCTGGGGCAGCAGGAGACCAGGGGGGGCAAGGCTGGGGCAGAGGCCGCAGCATCCCTGGGGCTCCCCGCTCAGGAAACGGGGACAGTATTCGGGGGACCCGGGCTCCCCCGCTTTCCGCGCGACGCCGAGTCGCACCGGGTCGCCTCGCCCCGCGTTAGGCCCTCCGCCGGGACGGGACGGGATGCCGGCGGGGGTCCCGCGGAGGGAGGAAGGGCGAGCCGGCGGGCACCCCGCTGCCGGAAGGGGCGAGCCCCGCAAGCAGCGCTCCCGCCCCAGCCGGGCTCACCTTCAGGTCGTTCTCCGGCAGGTACTTGCACAGCCGCGCGATCTCCACATACTTGTCCAAGTCTAGGGGCGCCATTTTAGAAATAACAAGCCCCGACGGCGGCGGCGACGGCGGCTGTACCAGCGGCGGCAGCGGCGAAGGCCGAAGCCGGAACTCTTCCTACGTCACGTCCGGCCCGTGAGAGGCATCTGCGCAGCGGCGTAAAGCTTGACCGGATTCTCCCCGCTGCCTCGGCACGCCCCACACCTTCTCCCGCTGAACCCAGGCCGCAGGCTCCTGGAGGCCCTTTCGGTGCAAACCCTGTTACCTGCTGGGACCCGTAGTTGTCTGCCGCGGAGAGTGCTGGGATTTGTAGTTTTTAGTAGTGGCCAGGTACTCCTCTTTTCCTCTCCCTTCCTTCCTCCAGATTTTCACCTCTGGGGACCCAGCGAGGCTTTTCCGATGCAAAACGGCGAAGTAGTTGACCCTAGCCATTCCCTGGTTTCTCACTCTGACCCTATTAAGCATTGTCTCACCAGAACACCTTCAGTTAAAAATTGGGTAAACCTAACCTAGCCATAGTAACCTGTCTGCACCTTAGCAAGGCTCTGTGAAAACCTTGCCTAAACCTGTGGCAGAGATGTCAGACTACCAGTCTTCTAGTCTGGAAGGAAGGAAAACAAATATTAAAGCATTTCCTATGCTAAATGCTATACAACTGCTGTCTTTTCGTTTAATCCTCATAACGACTGATAGGAAAGCAAGCCTCAGAGAGGTGCAGTAACTTGCCCCAAATCTCACAGGGAATAGGCAGAGGAGCTGAGATTGGGATATCTGGTCTGACTAGTTTAAGTATACTTCAGTGTGAGTCCCAGGAGGGCAGGGAGTTTTTTGTTGTACTCGCAGCTCCTAGAACAGGACCTGGCACTTAGTATATCTTCGACATTCATTCATTCAACAGCTATTTATTGAACAGACTATGTGCCAGGTACAGTTGTAGGCGCTTGGGATATTCAGCAAACAAAATAGACAAAGATCCCTATCCTCAACTCGTAGCTACATTCTAGTAGAGGAGACAGAACATAAACAATAAATATAATAAATAACTGTATAGCATATTAGTGATAAGTTCGAAGGGAAAGAAACCAGCAGGGTAAGGGAGGTGGGGTGATGCATTTCTAAGAACCAACAGAAACGTGAGGGAATTAGCCGTGCAGATACTTGAGGGAAATTATTGGGAACTGATGCAGAGGCCCTAAGATGGAAACACGTCTAGAATCTTTTGGGAAATGGCAAGATTAGTCTGGTTGAACAAGGTGAGAGGAATAAGAGAGATAAAAAAACATTGATTTTTACTTTTAATGCAATGGGAGTTATTGCAGGCTTTTGAGCAGAGGAGTAACATGACATAACTAGTTTTAAAAGGATAACCCTGGCTGCTGCATGAGACTGTAGGAAGAACGGTCGCATCTGAAAGACCAGTTAGGAGACTGTTATATAATCCAAATAGTAGCAGGTACTCAATAAATATTTTTTGGGGCCGGCCCAGTGGCGCAGCAGTTAAGCGTGCATGTTCTGCTTCGGCAGCCCAGGGTTTGCCCGTTTGGATCCCAGGTGAGGACATGGCACTGCTTGGCAAGCCATGCTGTGGTAGGCATCCCACGTATAAAGTAGAGGAAGATGGGCATGGATGTGAGCTCAGGGCCAGTCTTCCTTAGCAAAAAAAAGAGGAGGATTTGCAGCAGATGGGCTAATCTTCCTCAAAAATAAATAAATAAATAAATAAATATTTTTTGTTCAAGTGACCCTAGACTGGATCCTCTTGCTCTAAAGTGTATTTTGGGGACATTTGGCTAAACTTTAATGAGGACTCTAGGTGAAGTTCTTTGTATCATTCTTGCAGTTGTCTTGTAAGTATGAAATTGTTTCAAAATAAAATGTAATTTGTAAATGTTTGCTGCAGAATGAATGGTGCCCACTAGCATACATTTCTTCATTTGGTCAACAAATAGTTATATAGTACCTATGTTATGAATGAGACAGACGTGATCCCTGGCCCCATTGGGCTTACAGTCTGAAAAGGAGACAAATAATGAACATATAAATGAGCAAACCACGAATTTCAAAGTGTAATTAGTACTATAAAGGGAAAAAAGGCATACTGTGAGTAAGAAAAATGCAGTGGAAGAGGCCTACTTTAGGTTGGCAATGTAGTGGAGGAAAAGTGTGCGGTCTAGCACCAGAAGGCCAGAGTTCAAGTCCAGGCTCTAATACTCACTGTGGGACTTTGGCAAAGTTATTTATCCTCTCTGTGCTCCAGTTTCTCAGCATCTATATGGAAATAATAAAAGTGCCTACCTCATATGGAGATGATAATAATACTTATCGGTTTGTACTGAGATTTAATGGAGTTAATATATGGAAAGGGTTTAAAACAATCTTATGTGCAGAGTGAGTGTCATGTAAGTGTTAGCTCTGAGTATTGGGTGGGCAGGAAAGGCCTTTCTGAAGAGGTAAAATTTAAGACTTTTGGGGAAAAAAAGTAAAGGGATAATATGCTCAGAGTTTCTTAGAGAAAAATATCCAAATCAGGAAAAGATGCCACTGTTGTTTGACTTTTTTTTTCTTTTCTGCTTTTTCTCCCGAAATCCCCCCAGTTCATAGTTTTATATTTTAGTTGCAGGTCTTTCTAGTTGTGGCATGTGGGACGCCACATCAGCTTGGCTTGACAAGGGGTGCCATGTCCTCACCCAGGATCTGAACCGGCAAAGCCCGGGGCCCCCAAAGTGGAACACACAAACTTAACCACTCAGCCATGGGGCCAGCCCCTTTTCTTTTTCGACCTTTTTTTTTCAAACTGTCCTCTTTGGAAAGTTAGCAATTCACTTTTCGTCTCGGAACCTCAGTAATTGGAAATGACTCCTAGTCAAGATGCCTTCTCAGAATCGGGAAGAAAGAGAAATAGGAAGATGGATATGAGTATTCTTTATAAACTGTAAAGTGCTTAAAAGGAAGGTGTCACCAGCGTCATTGCTTCCCTTGCTGATAAGTCAGTGAACAGGTAGGTAATGAAAGTGGATGGTGTCCCCTTCCAGTGAATACATGGCACTCGTCACATTGCCAAACTGTCTGGCAGTAAGCTCCCTGCTCCTTCACTGAACCACAGTCTTGACATCCACAGCAGAGAGAAAGGAGGGAAGCATCCCTCAGCGTGTTGGGCAAGTTCTTGGGAGAGGTGATAGACACACTGGGTAGTTTGGGATGGAGACCGTGTACAGAGCTTGCTGACTGGAAATATTCTTAGTTTTCCTTGCACAAAGCAGGAGATCCGGGCTCCTGGTTCTGCCATTTATGTGGGTTAGTCACTTTAACTTCCCTGGACCTTGATTTCCATTTTAAAAAGACATCTCAAAACTTCCTTCCGGCACTTTCTGAAATGTAATTTTTAGTCCAACAGCATAGGTCCCACGATGAAAACTGGTTGCTACTTTTCCCACAAACCTCTTCCAATTTTTCTTGTTTATGTGCAACTCAAGCATGGCATCTTGAAATGGATCTAGCCAAGAGACACAAGGGCTGTCAGAGCATTCTGCAGCTCTGAGCAGAAATCTCCATCTAGATGTACACGGACATATGGCAGAGCCAATCCGGCCTTGGTGTTCTTTCCTGAAGGAGAGCAGAATGGCTGACTACTCTCTAAACTCCCCTTTGGCAGACTGTCGATGGGGATTTTTCTGTTACTATGGGAACTCACAAAGACTTCAGGGGTTTGAAATAAGATTTGAGCAGTGAGAAGAGCTGCAGACCTCGAATTCTATTTTGTCAATAAATTTTCACCTATAGTTTCAAGCAGCTAAAAGATTCCCCAAATTGGCCTTTCACTTGTACTATCAAATGCTCTCAACAGCTCCGTGAGGTAGGTATTATTATTCCCATTCTAGAGATGAGGAAACTAGGGCTCAGAGAGGGTAATTAACACGCTAAATGTCAAGGTTAGTGCTGGAGCCTGGATTTGAACAAGAATATGTGTGACTGCTTCCCAGTCTGCTCTGGACTCCAGGAGCTCCCGTGATTTCCTTCCTTAGTGGTTTCTTATATCCTAGGACACAACGACTGGCCTCAGCCCTCCTAAGTGATTATGGGGTTCCCTGAAACATAGACATGGGTGAGACACCTCTGCATTTTCAGGACAGCCATGGGGAACCTATGGTTAGAAAAGAGACCAGAGAGAATGCATGTGAACGTGTCTAACTCAGGGCTGGTGTCTAGAGTTCATTTATAGCTAGGAATAGCATCACACTTTACGGAGGACCAGGTCTGCACCAGCTGCTGGGCACTGAGCACTTGATAGACACTAACTCACGTATTCTCCACCATCACCTTGTGACAAAAATCTCCTGAGCTCCATTTCACAGGCAGTGACACTGATGCCTAGAGAAAAGTGACTTCCTCCAGAATAGGTACTCATTGATGAACTTTTTATTTCTTGCACTTTTTACAAATGTTCCTAGTTATTTGTTTTCCTGGTTAATCTTTCTCTCGAGTTAGATGGTGAACTCCAGGAGGCCACGGGCCGTGTTCGTCTGGTTCAGCATAGGGTCTGCCATAGTTACAAACGCTGATTAAGGAGTGAGTCAGCTATTTAAGGCGCCAAAGCTTGAACTGGCCTAAAGACTGCACAGAGAGATTTCACACCGAGGAAGGCACCCTTAACTCTCCCTTTCAGAAACTATTTCTAACAACCTCCAGAACTGAAAATATCCTAGCCCCTTTAGGACAGCCCACCTGCCGGCGTAATTCGGGTCCCACAAGAGGATGCCCAACCCCTGGCATTTCGCTTGCAAGTCGCTTCCAAGTAGCTCCGGCTTATTAACCCAGCCGAGGGGAGAGAGCCCGAGAGACGACCCGACCTGCCGGTTCCCGGGACATGCACAACCCAGCCGGCACCCGGGCGCCCAGCGCGCCGCCCCTTCCAAGGCCGGCCCGGGGGACCCGAAGCAGGGGAGCGGTTGGCCGCCGCGCTCTTCCGGGGTCTCGGGGCGGGGCGAGGGCTCAAGCCCCGCCCCCATTAGGGGCGGAGCCAAGGCCCGGGACTGGCTCAAGCCACCGCAGGTAATGCGGCCTCCGGACCGAGGGTCCGACGCGATCCCGGTGGTGGGGGGCGGCCGTATCCTTTAGGGGGTGGGCCCGGGCGAGTGGAAAGCGCTGAGGGGGGCCTCCTCGGGCTCCGGCCGGGCTACTTGGACGGAAAGGAACCAGCCTGTTCTCACCCGACCCTGTCTCCTGGCTCTTATCGCTGCCACGCGGGGGTGGGACTGGGGGATGGGGCTGGTAGCGGCGGCTGCGGCAAGTCCTGTCCATGGGAAGTTTACCCCACTGAGCTTTGGGCTTTGGGGACAGCCATCAGTGGCTGAAGCCTAAGGTTGAATTTATCATCTCTCAGAAATCCCATCCATTTTCTTACTTCCTTCTCTCATCTCTCACTTCTACTCTATCCCGGGCCCATTGGTAGGTTCTTTGAATGAGTCCGACAGGCCCAGCTCTCTTGGAATTTAGTCTAGTGGAATTTAGTCTGGAACCTAGTCTAGAGACTTTTAAATAGATAATTACATTTAAGATGATCCCTGAAATGATGGTGGCTGAAATAGATACCTTCAGAGGGAGAAGGACGTAACTTGAGGACGTGAGTGGAAAGCAGCAAATCAGGGAGTGTTTTACTGAGGAGGGGACATTTGAACTGGGTTTTCGAGGTTGATTAGGAGTTTTTTAGTTGACGAGAAGGGAAGGAACATTTCAGGTAGAGAAAGCAGCACAGGATGCAAGTTATGTAAGGGCCTGCCATGTTAAAGGAACAACGAGTATAGGAAGAACAGCTCAATATAGCAAGAAATTGTGGAGATGAGTTCCTGAAAAGAAAGTTGAGACCAGAAGATCTTGAATGCCGTGCTGCGGCTAGGATTTATCCAAGAGTTCAGTATTTCTCAGCCTTTGAAAATATTTTATCTTTTGATAAACATAAACATCTTATGACCTCTGAAAATTTATTTTGGTATCATATGCCCCTTCCCACGAAAATCACATACACAAAACTTTAGCTAAAAAAACTTCTGTAATTGTGTTAAGAAAGTTGTGTTAGGGGCCGGCCCCATGGCCGAGTGGTTAAGTTTGCGCCCTCCGCTTTGGCGGCCCAGGGTTTCGCTGGTTCGAATGCTGGCTGCGGATATGTCACCGCTTGTCAGGCCATGCTGAGGCGACATCCCACATGCCACAACTGGAAGCACCCACAACTAAAGATGTGCAGCTGTGTACCGGGGGGCTTCGGGGAGAAAAGGAAAAATAAAATCTTTAGAGGAAAAAAAAAGTTGTGCTATGTTTGCCTCCCAAATATAAGTTTATGTCAAAAAGTTGATAAGGCCTATTCAAATTCATCAGTTCCTGGAAATTGATACATCAGCAGGAAAGGTTTTAAAGAAGGGAGTGACTTGATTTGTTCTGTGTTTCAGGTAGAAGATAATCGTGAATGTCTATAAACTGCCTTTCTTTCTCATGCATAGGACACCATGAAGCAGCTGCCAGTCTTGGAGCCTGGAGACAAGCCCAGGAAAGCAACATGGTCTGTAAGGAAGGATTCAGACAGAGAAAAACATGAGTTTTTGTTTCATTTATAAGTAGTTTACTAACATATTTGATCATCAATGAAAAAGAGTAGAGATGAGACTGTCTGCAGTTTCTGGTAATTAGACTCAAACTGTCTGAGAAGGTCTTCAGAGGAAAGATAGTGGGACAATAATGATCACAGAGCAGATGTTGATTTTATTAAAATCCATTTACCAAGAAGAGGGAGGCACTGACCATCTGGCGTCCTCAGCTCCAACAGTGTGTCTTCCCCCAAGCCCTGACTCATTTCTAAGATTTTCAGGGAATTGGATTTGAATTAATCTGGCTTCACTGTTTCTTGGCTGCTTGCTCAACCAACCCTTCATTCAGCAGCTAGCACCGGCCCGACAGGGGCAGCTGCTGTGTAGGTGCTGAAGGTACAAAGGTGAATAGTCTCAGTGCTCAGTGTAATGGGGGCTGCACACTAAGCAGGTGATGGTGATGAAGTGTGATCGGTGCTGAAGCAGGGCTCACGAAAGACTTAGAGAAGACACTCTGCTTCTGCATGACCTCGGAGGAGAGTCTCTGATCTGGCTTCCCTGCATCCACTCTTGCTGTCTACCTAACATAAATTGATCATCGCGTTCCCTGGTTTAAAACCTTTTGTGCCCCTCCATTGGTCTTAGGATAAAAACCAGAGTCCTTAAAACGACCCACTGAGCCTTGCATGATCTGTCCTTGATTGTCTTTCTAACCTCAAATCCCCTTATTCATCCTTTGTTCTCTTTCTCTTCCTTGCGTGCCTTGCACTGCCCCTCTCAGGAACTGTATGTGCTGGCCCGTCTACCTGATCACTCTTGCCATCTTTTGTCCCTCTCTTTGCCCAGCTAACTTCTACTCGTACTTCAGATCTCAGTTCAAATGGAAGCTTTCTCTGTCTATCCTTCCTCTCCCACCTCTCCTTACAGGGTTAGGTTCCCCTATGACATGTTCTCATATTATAAAGTTTGTATATATTCTGTACTCCTTTATCACGCAATTGAAATGAAATAGATATTTGTGAAATTATCAATTTCGTGTTTGTCTTCCCAACTAGTCTGTCAGGGCTGTGAAGGCAGGGCCTTTTTTTGTCTTATTCCCCATGTATCTGGATGGCTCTGTGCTCTTGGGGAAGTTATATAGCCTTTCTAAGCCTTGGGTCCTCAGTTATAAGACTCAAAAGATAATAGTACTGTCCTCAAAGGGGTTTTATGCAGATTAAGTGAAACCAGGGTTGTAATGAAGTTGCCAGTGTGCATAGTACATTGTTAGTAATTATTCAGGGGTGATGGGATATGTGAGTCTGGACATCAGAAGAGGGATTTGGAAAAGGAATAGAGATTTGGAAATCACTAATGAGTATTTCGATGGGTGGTCATTGAAGCCATCAGTACAGGTAAAACTGATCAGGTAAGCAGCTGTAGACTGAGGAGAAGAGAAGAGAATCCAAGGATACTGAGGGTTAGGAGAAGGCTAGTGGGAAAGGAGTTAGGGAAGGAAATGGAAAGAGCAGCCAGAAGGTGGGCAGAGAACCAAAAGGGAGGAATGTGGGGAAGCCAGATGAAAAAGGTACAAGGAGGAGGGAGGAGTCAGGAACATGAAATGCCAGAGAGGTCAAATAAGACAGGGCCTGAAAAACAGCCACGGAGTTTTCTTTTCTAATCAGGAAGCTTGAAGTGTTTTCTCAGTCAGCATTCAGAATAACTTTAGAGAGTGGAATGAATGGATCTTGTATTCGATTTTTCAAAGTCCTAGCTTTGGCTTCTATCAGGTCGAGCTTGGTGAGTGATCTGGAAAAGCTCTTAAAATCAATCAATTCTAGAACATTACTTGTCAGAGGGAAGCATCAGTGGCTAGGGCAAGAGCGTTGGGGCTGTAGGTTCCTACGTGATTGCACATAAAGCTCTAGCCGCCATTCACTGAGTCCTTCCCTGCCCTGTTACGAGACTTCATCTCATTCGTTACAGGGAAGAGCTATTGCTGTCCCCATTTTACAACCGAGGAAGCTAAGGTTCAGGAAGGTTAAATGACTTCCAGGAGATCACACATCTAGAAAGCCCCTGAACTGGAACTTGAACCTGGTCTGTCTGAATTCACCAACCGTGCTCATAACTGCTGTCCTGTGCCAGGATGCACCATCGAACATTTCTGGGTGTCCCCATCTACCAAATGGGGACAGTTACTAGCCCAGTGCATCCCCATGAGGTTAATGTGAAATGAAAGTAGTGACCAAGTTGAAAAATCAAAGGTTATGTGCAAACGGAAGGTACTGTTACTAATCAGGGAAATGGTGCTTTACTGGATACAATTTAAAGTGTCTGTGTATGTATAAGACCATTTTGGTGACTCTTTTATGAAGAATGGGAAGAACACGCCACTGCATTTATTCTCTGCTTAAGCCTCCTGAATACATCCTCTCTTTGGCAGGTATACCTTGACCCCCCGTGGAGACAGCCCCTGTGCTCGGGTTGGCCACAGCTGCTCATATTTACCTCCAGTTGGAGACGCCAAGAGAGGGAAGGTCTTCATTGTTGGAGGAGCAGATCCAAACAGAAGCTTCTCTGATGTGCACACCATGGATCTGGGTAAGGCCAGCAGCTGCAGAGCATGTGCCCTGCGGCCAGACCAGGGCTTTGTGTGGCTGGCCATGACCAGAGCATTCCTAAGAACACCAGCTCAGACAAGACAACAGGGTTTTCCTCTGAGAACATGAACCTCACTGAGAGGTCCCTAAGGTCTCAGCAGACCCCTGGAACACACCCACCCAACAAATACCCCTCAGTTTTAGGGGAACCAATACCTCTCAGTTTTGGGAGAAAGAGTTTATATGGAGCCGTGGATATCCAGCCATTCATTCATCAAATATTTCCTCCGGAGACATTGATGACTACTTCCTCTTCCATCCACATATCCAGTTATTCACCAAATCCTAATAGCTCTATTATCATCCACGTCTGTCCATTTCCACTACTTCTACTGTAATCCAAGCATTGTTGTCTCTCAACTAGATTTTACAACAGCCTCCTCTCTGGGGCCCTGCTTCCAAGTTTACCCCCCGTACAGTGCATTTTTCAGACCCAGGCAGAGAGTATTGTCTAAAATACAAACGTGACCATGCCACTTCTGCACTTCAAGCCTTTCCCAACTTCATTTCTTGGCTCTCCCAAGCCCAGGTTTGCCACACTGAGTATCCTTCAGTTCCTGAACACATCTTGAACTCTGGTCTCTAAGCTTTGGCACATATTGTTCCCTCTACTTGGAAGGCTCTTCCCTTTCCTTATCTTCTAGGTTTCAGGTTCCAGATTAAATGTCACTTCCATCAGGAAGCTCTCCCTGGTGATTCTGAACTGGTTCAGGCACTACCACTGTAAAGGAGAAGCTCCCGTTTTCCTTCTCTGCTCCTGTGTCTCGTCTCAACACTAGTCTCACTACTTCACTTCTGGCCACCGAACGTGTGAGGGTTTTTTCCCACACCAAGCAATTCTGCAGCACCAGCTGGGTGTCCTATGACTCAGTTCACTTCTGACAAGATCTCCCTGTCGTCGGGATCACATCCCGCAAGTTAAGGGCCCAGTCCCACAAACCCCCCATCCCACTTCAGACACCAGTCACAAGTCAAGGCTGTTACCTGTGCTTCTGACTGACCAACTATAAATTGGAGGTTCCCATGACCCCCTCCTCAAGTTCCATTAATTTGCTAGAGTGGCTCACAGAACTCAGGAAAACAGTTTACTTACTAGATCATCCATTTATTATAAAAAAATGTAACTCAGGAAAAGCCAGATAGAAGAGATGCATAGGGCGTCCAGGCCCTCTCCCAGGTGCACCATGCTCCCTGCACCTCCATGTGTACACCAGCCTGGAAGCTCTTCAAACCCCTGCTTTTGAGTTTTTATTTAGGTTTCTTTACGTACGCATAATTGATGAAATCATTAGCCATTGGTGATTGATTCAACCTCCAGCCCTCAAATATTGTGGTTGGTTCCCCTGGAAACTAGCCCTTATCCTTAGGGGCTTTCCAAAAGTCACTTCATTAACATAAACTCAGGTGTGGTTGACAGGGGCTTGTTACAAAAGACATCTTTAACGATCCTATTACTTAAGAAATTCCAAGGGTTTCATTAGGAGCTCTGTGCCTGGAACTGATGAAGATCAAATATATATTTCTTAATATCAATCAGAATGTCACATCCACGCTCTGTACTTCCATAGTGTCCTGCACTTTCGCATCCTTTTCCCCCTTCACAGCCTTTATCACATGTGATTATTTCTTGTCTGTCTTCCTCACAAGAGTATAAACTTCTTGGAAACAGGGAACATGGTTATATTGCTCATCATTGCATCCCCAGCCACTACCACAGTGCCTGGCACAGAATAGGTGCTTTATAAGTTTTTGGATGGATGAATGAATGAGTGGATGAGCCAACAGTGACTGCTATGTACTGTACACAATGGCAGAAGAAAACTGGTGACCCGCATATGTGTTTTCTTTGGTCCATGTAACTTTGCTGTTATTTTAAGCTAAGTTTCCCAACCAAATGTACAGGAGTCTACATGTAAAAATAGAAATGGTTCGGCTTCTTTTGATAATTTTGGAAAATCTGACATCAGTAGGCCTGTATGTCTCCATGGCAACAATTATTTGGAGCTGAGCTGCCCCCTGTTGGTGGGGTTCTCCTGCTCCAATTTGCCTCATTCCCTCCACTCCTATCTAGGCATTTGAATTTCTACACCCTGCAGTAGGAAATCAAAGGTAAGTTAAGTCTGTTCCAGCCCTCAAGAAGCTCACTGTCCAATTCAGTTACATCTTTGTTGTAACCTGTTACTACCTTTGTGACTCTGGCTAATGCATTTAAACCATCTGGACTTCCATGTCCTGTAAAATGGAGAGAACTTGCTTTCTTGGCAGATGTAATGATCTAACAAGATAATGCCTGTGAAGATCCTATGGAAGTGGCTTGCTAACTAAAATAAAGCATAGTTATGGGGACAGCCAGCCCAGTGGTGCAGCGGTTAAGTTCACACGTTGCACTTCTCAGCGGCCTGGGGTTCACTGATTTGGATCCCGGGTGCGGACATGGCACTGCTTGGCAAGAGCCATGCTGTGGTAGGCGTCCCATGTATAAAGTAGAGGAAGATGGGCACAGATGTTAGCTCAGGGCCAGTCTTCCTCAGCAAAAAGAGGAGGATTGGCAGTAGTTAGCTCAGGGCTGATCTTCTTCTTCAAAAAAGAATAAGTTAGCTATTATTATTCTGTGAACTTGTTTTAGCCAGAAATCATTTAGTTACAGGTAACAGAAACTCTCTTAAACCAGCGAAAAAATGAGGACCCCCAGAGCAGGAAATACAGCCTAGCCTCAGGAGAGAGTGGAAGCAGGAATTGGAAGGCTGTCAAAAAACCATCTACTTCCTCTCTCACTTTCTCTGGGAAGATCTGCTTCTTTATGTCGATGTTTCGTTCTTCTCGTCTCCATACTTTGGCTTTCTCTGCTTCTCCACACGTGGTAGAAGACGGTGGCTCAAATCCAGAAATCTGTTTGAATTCCAGGTTTTTGGGAGGGAGGATCTGATGGGCCCATTTTGGGTCAAGCAGCTACCTTTGACCCCATCAGCCAAGGCCTGAAAGTGAAGGTGTTGTAGTACAAACAAGTCTTCTGGGATCTGCCCCTGGGGTTGGGAGAGTGGGGACAGCTTCCGTAGAAGAGTGTTTATGGATTAGGCGGAGGCCCCCAGGGTGCCTAGTCTAGAACTCTTCGGAGGTTGACCACATCCCCTTTGAGTGTTCTGACGGCTTTTGACCCTCTTCTCCTCACTACCCTGCCCCACGTTTGTCGATCAGTATAAGCAGTTGGCAGCAACCTGGGAACTGGGTGAAATGTTTTCTAGGAACACACCAGTGGGATTTAGCCACCTCGGAGGGCCTGTTGCCCCGCTACGAGCATGCCAGCTTCGTCCCCTCCTGCACACCTCACAGCATCTGGGTGTTTGGAGGTGCCGACCAGTCAGGAAATCGAAATTGCCTGCAAGTTCTGAATCCTGGTAAGTAGCCAAAGGTTATTTTATTTACTGAAATTAAAAAATCCACTTCCAATTCCTGTACCCAAACCCATTTGGATTCTACTGAATAATCTAACTTTGCTGATGTTGTAGAAAATAGGACGTTTAACTTCTAGCAGAATCTGAAAATAACAGAATTGCATTTTATTTTCCTGGTAACATGTACAATTGTCAACTTCTTAAAAGCCAAAGCTGGAAGAGACTTCAGAGAACAGCTATGCCAAGTGGGCAGCCCAGGTCCACTGAGGGGAAGTGACTTTCCTAAAGTCACCAGGGAGTCAGTGACTGAGTCAGGCTAGAGAACCCAAGTCACCTAGATCAGGAGGTCTCAAATGAGGGCGATTGATGTCCCATAGGGGACATTTGGCCGTGTCTGAAAACATCTTTGGGTATCATAACTCAGAGCCAGCAGGTTGCTACTGACACCTAGTGGGTAGAGGCGGGAGACACTGCTGCACGTCCTGTAATGCACAGGACAGCCCCCCACGAGAAGAATTATCTGGTCTTAAAATGTCAGTGGTGCCAAAGTTAAGAAACTCTGACCTAGATCCTCCTGGTATGTTTCTTTTAGCCAAAAAGTAGAAAGTTCCTGACTTTCTCACTGGCAGTTTTATCACAGAGAAGGCAGTTTGGAAACGTCACTGCTGCGAGGATGTTGCTGAACCGCCTGTGGGAAGTGGACTTGTGTTTTTGTCAGTTAAAAAAGTTGTTTTGTTTTTCTCTTTTTAAGTATAATTTATATTTATCGTAAAATGTTTGAAAAGTGTAAATATGTGGACAAAAGCCATCCACAATCCTATGACAGTGAGGCTCTTAGAACATCTTGGTGCACTTCCTTTCTGTCTTTTCTCTGCGTTTTTATAAGCCTGAGATCATACATTTCACCATTCCACTATTCTACCTTTTTCCTTTTAATTTCGTAATTACTGCAGAAATGATTTCCTATTAACAATGCTTTGTTAACATCATTTTTAATGGCTGTGTCATTCTCCATTTTTTGATGATAACCATAATTTAGGTTGTTTTCAGATTTTTTGGATTATAAATGACAAAGTAGTGACCATCTTTGTTCAGAAGTCATTGACTATATTTCAAATTATTTTCTTAGAATTCATGCCCAGAAATAAAAAGACTAAGTAAAACAATGTGAATTTAAGGCTTTTGATACCTGCTACCCCATTGCTCTCCAGAAAGATTTTTCCAACTTAGCCTCTTTCCAGCTGTGCTTAATAATGCTTGTTTCACTCCTACTGGCATTGACTTTATCATTTTTAAACACTGCTGATTTGACAGGCAAAAAAACTTGTATCTAGTTGTTTAAATATGCATTTTGTTAAATACTAGCAACCTAAACTTTTTTCACATGACAGTCAACTCCTGCCCAGTTCCCTCTACCAACAATATATTGATTTGTGTAACAGTTGGTCTTCTCTGTCCCTTTGGGATAATAATACTTCCTACCTTGCTTGCTAAGTTTGGCAAGGATTTAAATTAACTCAATATCTGGCACATAATTAATGCTCAGTAATTGTTGTGGTTGATGTAGCTATGGTTTGGCAGATGGAACACTGGCGTCTATAAAATTCGTGCTTCATTCTAAAAAAACAGCTTCTACACACTTACTCAGGTGGTGAAATTTTATTCTCAAGTCATAAGAATGGAAAATACTTAGATCTTAGTGTTATTGAAACAGAATTTGAATCTCAACTAGCCACTTACTAGCCATGTCACCTTACCTGAATGACTTCATCCATCTCTGCTTCAGTCCCCTTACCTGTAAAACAGGGAAACTGATATTTATTTAGTACTTACTGTTTAGTAGGGACTATTATTAATGCCGCTGAAACTGTCTACATTCTTGTAATGGCCACACATCCTGGGAAATTTGGCACATCCAGTCTCTGGCATCTCGTAAGAGTTTAGCAGATGTTAGGCTTCTCTGAATGCGCACGGGGCAGAGCAGTCTGCAAAGTGCAAGAGGGTTCAGAGAGGTATTAGAAGGCCTCCAGAAACAAATTGGCCTCATTCTTAATTGCACTTGTGGTTTTTCAGTCTTGGAGATTTGAATCTACCTAGGCGAATTCTAAATATCGCCCTCCCTACCCCTCCTTGACTTTGGTGGCATGAAATCCCTGGCTAGACCTGTACGCTCCCCGGGAGATTGAGGTTTGAAAGGTGACCCTGCCCAGGCTCAGAGTCAAGGTCAGAGGCCCCTCAGTCTGTCTTAGGTGCCTGCTTTTTCTTTGGACCAGAAACCAGGACCTGGACCATGCCAGAGATGACCAGCCCCCCACCATCCCCAAGGACGTTCCACACATCAGCAGCAGCCATTGGAAACCAGCTGTATGTGTTTGGCGGCGGAGAGAGAGGCGCCCAGCCTGTGCGGGATGTGGAGCTGCACGTGTTTGACGCAAGTATGTAATGGCGGGCACCTCGGGGCTGCCGCTTACCTGGTCAGGGCCACCCTGGCCTGCGGCTTACCTGATGTAGGAAGCAGAGGTTTGAAAATGACACGCTGGCTGAGTGTCTTGCTTCTAGATGTCTTCAGTATATCCCTTGGCTGATATCTTCTTCCCACAGCAAAATTGCATTCAAAAAGGTATAAATGATAATTAAAAATTTTAAACAGTATAGTTTATAAAGTAAAAAAGTAAGTTTCCTGATTAGCCTCTCCTCCCCACTCCCCAGACAGAGGTAAACTCTGTTAGCAGTTCCTGATGTCTCCTTCCAGACTTTCCTGTGCATTTATAACCCTATGTACATGTGTATATGAACATATAGGAATTTATATGAATTTTGAAATTATATCAAAACTTAAAAACACACACATAGAATCAAATTATAAATACTGTTCTGCAGCTTACTTTTACAGGGGTAAGGGTACATCTTAGTAGTTAATAGCATGAACTTTGAGGCCACACAAACTGGACTCAGGACCAGATCTGACATATACTTTCTGTATTACTTTAGACTAGTTACTTAATCTCTCTAGGCCTTAGTTTGTTGATCTGTAAGATAGAGATAGTAATAGTGCCTACCACAGAGTTGGAAAGATTAAATGAGATAACGTGATATAGTGCATAGCACGGTACCTGGCACATAGGAAGCACCTAATGAATATTAACTGTATTATTATCATTTATTCAAAATCAGACTTCTGATAGTGAACACGATGCAGTCTATACAGAAGCTGAAATGTAATGATGTACACCTGAAATTGACACAAGGTTGTAAACCAATGTGACCTCAATAAAAATAAACAAATACAGAATCTCAGGTCTCACCACAGATCAACTGAATAGAAACTGAATTTTAACAAGATCCCCAAGTGATTTGTATACACATGAAAGCTTGAGAAGCACAATCAAGTATGAAATTGAGAAAACTAATAATCTGAATAAATACATACAACACCCGGAGGTTTTTAAAAAATTATTTTATTGAGGTCTCTTTGGTTTATAGCATTGTGTAAATTTCAGGTGTACATTATTATACTTCAGCTTCTATATAGACTGCATTGTGTTCACCACCAATAGTCTAATTTCCGTCCATCACCACGCACATGTGCCCCTTTACCTTTTTTGCCACCCACATCCCCCCTGGTAACCACCGATCTGTTCTCCTTATCTATGTGTTTATCTTCCAACACTGTGGAGTTAAAAAAAATTGATTTAATCACACATCGTGGATGTCTTTCTAAGTCAGTACCAATTTCCTTGCAAAGCACATCCTGTGAGTATCCCTTATTCAGTCAGTCATTTTCCTGCTGGTTGACTTTTTGCTAGCAGTGTTACAGTGAACATATACATTAATTTTTGTACGTGTTACAAACATTTATATGGAATAGATGCTGAGGAGTGGAATTACTGGGCCAAAATGGCATGGATATTTAAAATTTGAGACCTCTTGCCAAATTGTTGTCTAAGGAGCATTTATTTACATTTCTTCCTCTTACTAGTGGGCATTTATGAATAACCCTTCACAAGCATAATGTGACAAAAATAATTTTCCTGCGTGTTTTTCAGGAAAGATGCAGCCTTTTTTGAGAAAAATTATTAGAAAAATTTCAAACTTACAAAGTAAAATTGGAAGAATTAAGACACATCACAGTATGACTTTTCTCTTTCCAGAAAGAATGGGCTTTGTGATTCTTTTAAAGCAGTTTTTAAAATTTTAAATAATATTGGTTTTGAATATATAAAGCTCTAAGGAAGAAGAAAAAATATATATGTAGTGTATGTGTATATATTATATATATATATAAAAAACACTCTCATCCCAAAATTACTAACATCTGAGTGTACTTCCAGTCTTTTTTTTACATAGCAGAGATAATTCTATATGTAATATTTGTATCCTGTATTTTTCTTAAGCATTTCCCCTGTAATCCCAAAGTCTTTGACATTTAATGATGCATAGTAGTCTATAATGATTAGCAGTAACTCAACCATTTACCTGTTGCTGGACTTATCCTATTGCTAATTCTTCTATATTACAAACAAGGCTATGATGAACCTATTTGTGCATAAACCTTTTCAGATTATTTCAAACTGTATTTCTTGGAACACTGGGGGCTCCTTGAACAACTGCAGGTGTGCCACAAATGGTAATTCAAAAATAAATTGTTGGGCAGGCCTTTGTCTCAGATCATCTCTGCAGCACTCCTTTAAGACTTTTCTGCTGTGTTGAAATGATTAATTAATTTTCCAGAATTCTATACGTGTATAACTGTGACGATATGAAGGTGAAACACATCTCCTCTGTTAGGATCACAACCATATTGAGAACTGTCATATAATGAGTACTTTCTCTGCCTGTGCTTTATGTATATCATCTCATTTAATCCATATTTCAACCCTGAGAGGTAGATATTGTCCAGAATTGTCTTCCTCCCTATTTTATAGCTGTAGAAATGGAAGCTTAGAGGATTAACTGGGCAAGGCCACACAGTCATTTAGTGCAATGACCTGGTTTTAAAGCCAAATCCCATGTTCTAACCATTAGCCTATACTGCCACTTCAGGGAGCCTGGCTTTTCAAATAGCCTATTCTGCCCCTCCCCCAACACTTCCAGCAAATCACCTAAGAATGTTGTCTTGAAAAAAGAAGACTTTGCAGGCTTGTCACAGAAGAAGCAGACTCATTGTTTTTAACTCCAGGGAAGTTCTAGATGGAAGCTTAAGGAAGGTCTGTTTTAATTCAAAGCAAGGAATGGTTTCCTAATACCCAGCAGAAGGGGCAGGCGTGTTAGGCGGTGAATTCTCCAGCCCTGGAAGTGTCCAAGGAGAGGCTGTACAGGCTATAGAGGGAGGGAGGCCTCTACTGGTTGGCAAGTTGGAGTCACCTTCTGCTTGGAGCAGCTCTGCTTGCTGGGAAGTGAGGCTCAAGCGTATTTCTCATGTTTGTCCCTCATAGCTTTGTCATATGATGTCACTGCATTTACTTTTATAGACACTCTGACCTGGTCACAGCCAGAGACACTTGGAATACCTCCATCCCCCAGGCATGGTCATGTGATGGTGGCAGCAGGGACAAAGCTCTTCATTCATGGAGGCTTGGCAGGGGACAAATTCTATGATGATCTCCATTGCATTGATATAAGTAAGTAGGGTGGGGGGCATGGGGGCTTGTCTGCTTAAAATCAAATAAAATGTGCTTTGATAGAATATCGCCTTGCTCTTAGATGTGGGTAACTTGACCAGACAGCAGAAACTTCACTAAATTCTCTCAAATGTGGCCTGAATAATAATAATAATAAATAACGATAATAGCAATCATTTCCTGAGCATTTGCTGTGTACCCAGCCGTTATCTCTTATCCTTCCAACGACCCTGCTCTTTCATTAAAATTCATTATGTTTGTGTTCCCTAACTGGATTTCTTTCAGGCATTAGCCATTAACCCCATGCCCATGAGGGGCACGGATAACTTCTGGGGTGTGTCTGGAGGTGGGCAGCCAGAACTGTCACGTTAAAAACACTGGTTAGAGGAAAGTTAGGGAGAACATAAGAATTGTCTTTAAGTGTCTGAAGGGCTGACATTTCTTGGGGAGCATGGACTCATTCTGGGTCATTCTTTCAACCTGTGAGCTCCTTTAGGGTGAGGACTTTGTCTCTTTTGTTCCCCAGTGTAATTTCCAGCACTTAGCACAGTGTGTGGCAGATGGCGGGTGATGAGTGCATATCTGTTCGTGAGTGGACGAGTGAACAAATGAACATGTTCCGAGTTGCTCCAGACTATAAGAGCTGGAACAGTGGGCAGAAGGCATAAGAACTGCAGTGCTGTGTCTCGGGCTACCCTGCCAAACAATGGGTTCTCTGGCTTGGTGACATCTGAGGCCAGGTGACACTGGCTGGGATTCCTGCATTGGCTAGGACATTTGGCTGGACTGAGCGAGTCTCCCTTCCAACTCTGAGATGCTGGACCCTGCCTTGAATTGACAGATGGAAAATATCTTCACAGAAGCATTCCGTGCAGGCAGTCAAATAGAGTTTTAATGCTTATTTTTAAAAAGAAAGTCCTTTTCTCTTGCGCTGAGGAACTACTTCCTGGCGACTTTTCTTCCTCCTTTCCTGCCCAGGTAGGTCTCTAACCCTAAAATCCGGTGATATCCTCATCTGGAAGAAGAAAGAAGGTAGGCGGAAGTAATAGCAATTTCATAGGGCTGTTATGAGAATTAGGTAAGCAAGTATTTAGTGTCTAGCCAGCACTCAGTGGCTTTCTAAGGAACTGTTGATATTTAAAACATGCACTCATGTGTACGTGTGCACATGCGTGTGCACCCATGCATGCGCGCGCACACACACACAGAAAATCACCTACTTCTGGGCTCCAAAATAATTAATGGTGGTGGTCACCAAAGATAATATCACATTCCTCAGTGTGCTCTGAAGCCCCCCTACATCAGAATCACCTGGGACGCTTGTTAAAACTCTAGATTACTGAACCCCCCCTCCCTACCTGGACTACCCAAACAGAATGTCAAGCTCCTCCAAGTAATTTTTATGCATGCTAGACCTTGCTCTGTTTCCGAGCTGTTAGTGAATGATGTTCAGTGATTGGTTTGCGAACTCCAGGAGTCTGACAGATAAATTTGAAACCACATTCTAGACCATGTTGTACCCAAACTCTTTCTCTTGGCAGGTGACATGAAGTGGCAGAAGCTAAGTCCCACTGGGGCAGCTCCTACAGGCTGTGCTGCCCACTCAGGTGTGGCTGTGGGCAAGCACTTGTATATCTTCGGAGGGATGACTCCCACAGGAGCACTGGACACCATGTACCAATATGACATAGGTGAGCAGGTGTTCACTGTGGGTCTTTAAACAAATGCGACCATTCTTTGAAAAGTATTGCAATGCTTTGGTTTTCCAATTTGGTCCCTCCACGTCTAAATCCAAAGGAATGAAAATCAGACTTTTAGGGAATGACATCATCAAAGCAGTAACACTGCCATTAGGGTTTTTTTCTCTTTTA
Source organism: Equus quagga (assembly GCF_021613505.1). NCBI lineage: Eukaryota > Metazoa > Chordata > Mammalia > Perissodactyla > Equidae > Equus > Equus quagga. The sequence goes on from NC_060267.1 coordinate 86,771,427, forward strand.
TTTCCTGTTTCTGTTAGGGCTCAGGTGATGTAACAAATCACTGAGCATTTCTGGAAATTTCCTAACACAGAACCTTTTTTTTCCCCCTAACAGAAAAGCAGCACTGGACCTTGCTTAAATTTGATACTTTTCTACCCCCCGGACGATTGGACCATTCCATGTGTATTATTCCATGGCCAGTGATGTGTACTTCTGAGAAAGAAGATTCAAATTCTGTCCCTCTAAACTGTGATGCTGAGAAAGGGGAGTCCACTGACAAGAGAGTGACCCGAGGTGGTGACTCACACGAGGAAAGTCAGACCGACACACTGCTCTGCTTCGTGTTTGGTGGGATGAATACAGAAGGGGAAATCTATAATGACTGCATCGTGACCGTAGTTGACTAATAAAACCAACATCTTCCTGATTTTTAAATGTCAATTACTTTCAGAAGAGTTTAATGAAACCTTAGCTGTTTTGTACCTCCAAAATATCTTCTGCACTGTATATCCCTCTTGCTCTTATTTACTTTGGTAGGTGAAGAAATGAAATGGATAGCCCAGTGCAAAGTCCTCTGTTATATAAAGCGTTTTACCAGCAATACAACCTAGGTAAGTGTGAGTGGTTGTTAAGAAAACTGATCACAAAAATGTTGTGGAATCATAATTGCTAGATAAGCTGTAGAAATCAGGGAGTGGACACTTACAGGCTGAAGTCTCTTTAATACTCAGCTGCTCCTCAGAAAGAGGTGCAGACTGTTGGCATTTGGTAGGGAGAGCCATTGGGGACAGGGATGAAGACTGGCCCTTGTCTTTTCCAACTACCCTTTAACCCCCACTGCACACAGCACCGCAGGTCATTTTTAACGTTTGTATTGAACTTGGCCTGAAGACCCTCTGTATTACACTCCAGGCCTGTCCAAATGCTTCTGGGGCGATGCAGCAGAGGTCCAGGCCTCAGAGTACATGCTGTCAGGTCCCAGTTCTGCCACGGTTAGCAAATTAACTTTTCAGCTGGCTTCCTATCTACAAAATAGCTATTCTTGGGCAGTACTGATTTTCGTGTTAGTGTGATCGATAAAAGGCAGGCTCTCTGGTGCTGGTGCTAATTACGCACCTAGACCATCCCTTTCCTCAGGAGGCCAATCCAATTAATCTTGAACCCTTCTTGACACAACTGACTGCCTTTGATTCCCAATTATTAGTAGGGCTTAATATAGTTTCAGGGTCACCATCCTAGATCCCACTCTAGTACCACTAATAAGGAATCTCGGAGGGGGCCAGCCCCATGGCCGAGTGGTTAAGTTCACGTGCTCCGCTTTGGCGGCCCAGGGTTTTGCTGGTTCGGATCCTGGGCGCGGACATGGCACTGCTCATCAAGCCATGCTGAGGCAGCGTCCCACATAGCACAACTAGAAAGACCCACAACTAAAAAATATACAACTATGTATGGGGGTGCTTTGGGGAGAAAAAGGAAAAATAAAATCTTTAAAAAGAAAAAAAGAAATCTCGGAGATGGAGATTTGACACAGCTAAGTTCAAAATATAATTTTACAGTCTGAAATTATGAATTGGATCCAAGCACATAAAGTCAACATCAATGATCTGTCACTTTATCAAGTCTTGAGAATCCAAACAGCTATAAAGCATCATTGAGTTAAAAAGCCATCAGAAAGACAGTTTTAGAAAGATAAGGGGATATAGGAAATTTCAAATATGTCTGAGAAAACTCCCCCCTTGGGCACTGTGAGACGGCCCTCCTAGGTAAGGGTATGGATGAGCCTCCCGCCCCTCTTCTTAAATTAGATTGAGGTTCGGCAAGTTCCCTGAAAGTATTAATAAAAATGTTTCCTTACCTCAAACCCCAAACACAGCCCCCCCAAGTGAGAATCTTGACTTTAAAAATAAATGATTGACCTAATTAGAAGTTTACCACGAAAATTAGACCAGTGTAAATAACAAACATTTATTGGTGTCACTTACGGTAGAAAAAAGTTCCTACACCAGATGCACATGACCCAATTGTTAAATAGAACATCTTCAAGGTGAACACACGCCCTAACCACATTTTTACCCACTTTTTAAGATAGCCAATTCCTCTTCTCCCCCCAACCCCGAGACATGTGAGCAACTGCTAATGAAAAGCAGTAAACAGCCACTTGGGCTATAGCATTTTCAACTCCACTCCAAGGTGAAGATTCCAATTACATTCGAGCCTTAAGTTCTCTCAATTTTCTCCTAACGAAAGTTCCTGAGTCCAGTATTTACAATATTACAGCACTAGCAGAACAGTGCCTACAACTCATCTTTGTCTGCTGCTTCCTCATCACCAGTTGGAGGAGGGCCTGCACTTCCATAGAGTTTGCTGATAATTGGCTGAACAATTTCTTCTAGTTCCTTCTTTTTAGCTTTGAAATCTTCAATGTCAGCATCCTGGTGACTTTCCAGCCATTCAATCTTTTCCTCTACGGCTTTTTCCATGGTCTCCTTATCTTCAGAGGAAAGTTTCCCTCCTAGCTTTTCTTTATCTCCAATCTGATTCTTTAGAGAGTAGGCATAGCTTTCTAGTTCGTTTCTAGTGTCAATGCGCTCTTTGAGCTTCTTGTCCTCCTCGGCAAACTTCTCAGCATCATTAACCATCCTTTCAATTTCTTCAGGTGTCAGGCGATTTTGGTCATTGGTAATTGTGATCTTATTTTTGTTGCCTGTACCTTTGTCTTCAGCTGTCACTCGAAGAATGCCATTCACATCTATCTCAAAGGTGACTTCAATCTGTGGGACCCCACGGGGAGCAGGAGGAATTCCAGTCAGATCAAAAGTTCCCAAAAGGTGATTGTCTTTCGTCAAGGGTCGTTCACCTAAAGTTACACAAAGAAAACCTTGTTAGTTGTTACTGACAAACATTAGTACATCTGAATCCCCACACTCTGTTAGAGCTGATAGTGGCAAAGGCACTTTTATCAGGCTAGAAGTGGGTCAGTAAATTGGTCTATAAGGAGCAACAAATTGGACTAACAGTGAGTTAAGTTACTAGCAACTCTTAATTGAATTTCATCTCCTTCCCAGCATTAAGAACCCTTTTCTTGTTCTTCTATTCTAGGAGCCAGCACGGAAGTTATTTTTAATGGGAACAGAGGGCTAGATAGCTAGATAAGAGGTGGATTTTAGTGCTGACTCTACCAAACCCAACACTTGTCAAATTAGGCACCCCCATATGAAAACAGCAGCTATTTCTTTCCCTAGTCATTTCAATAGAGCATATTAAGCAAGAAGTCATGCTCTTCAAAAACACACCGTGGTATTAACAAAAGTAAGCAATTACCTTCATAGACCTTGATTGTAACAGTTGGTTGATTATCAGAAGCTGTAGAAAAGATCTGAGACTTCTTGGTGGGCACCACAGTGTTCCTTGGAATCAGTTTGGTCATGACACCTCCCACGGTTTCAATACCAAGTGTCAGGGGACATACATCAAGTAGAACCAGATCACCTGCAAAGGCAAGTTAATCAAGGTAAGCTCTAATTCAAGACTGATAGGAGCACTACCAAGCAGTCTCCCCAAGAACAGTATAACTTATCTTCTCCATCGTGCCACTTGGCAGGTTCTATGTAAAATCATTTTAGAAGCATTTTAGAAGTATTTAGAAGGCCAACTAAATCTAGTTGGCCAAGGCTCTTGAGACTGCACCAGGTCTTGTCCTCACGATACCCTTTACTAGCTGTGTGACCTTACTGCTCATACTCTATTGCCTTTTAAAGCAACAGCTAATTACATTCTTCCCATCAAACTACTGAAGTTCTGTGGAAGATGACATTGACCTACCTGTGTCTTGATCACCAGAGAGGACACCAGCCTGGACAGCAGCACCATACGCTACAGCCTCATCTGGGTTTATGCCACGGGATGGCTCCTTGCCATTGAAGAACTCTTTCACTAGTTGCTGAATCTTTGGGATTCGGGTGGAGCCACCAACAAGAACAATTTCATCAATATCAGACTTCTTCAAGTCAGAATCTTCCAGCACCTTCTGGACAGGTTTCATGGTAGAACGGAACAGGTCCTAGAATAAGAGACATAATTACGCTGATGATGCCTGATATACCAGATATTGCCTGGTATCCAAATGCATTTTCCCAAACTCAAGAGTTTAACTAGATGTCATTAGCAAAGCAAAAAACAACATACCATGTTTAGCTCTTCAAATTTGGCCCGAGTCAGGGTCTCAGAGAAGTCTTCTCCTTCATAGAAAGATTCAATTTCAATTCTTGCTTGATGTTGAGAAGACAGGGCCCGTTTGGCCTTTTCTACCTCACGCCGGAGTTTCTGCACAGCTCTGTTGTCTTTCCGAACATCTTTGCCAGTCTTCTTTTTGTAGAGCTTGATGAAGTGTTCCATGACACGCTGGTCGAAGTCTTCTCCCCCCAGATGAGTATCTCCATTAGTGGCCACAACTTCGAAGACACCATTATCAATGGTGAGAAGAGACACATCGAAGGTTCCACCACCCAGGTCAAACACCAGGATGTTCTTCTCCCCTTCCCTCTTATCCAGGCCATAAGCAATAGCAGCTGCTGTGCTGTTAGGAGAATGAGAAAGAAGAAAAAAAGTTTAGTTAAGTTTACATTCCCATTTGGCTAACATGCCATAATTTTGAATGTAACACTTACGGCTCATTGATGATCCTCATAACATTCAATCCAGCAATAGTTCCAGCATCTTTGGTTGCCTGGCGTTGGGCATCATTGAAATAGGCTGGTACAGTAACAACTGCATGGGTAACCTAAAAGAACAACAAAAGGTAATTAAATGTATTTTATCACATGGTTTAACCCTTAAGTTACAGTCAAACCATCACTTTAGTTTCTAAACCAGTTTATTTGTAAGATGGGTAGGATATATATAATTTTATACCCATGGATTTGTAAGCATTCAGTGATGACAGATGAAAAGTCCCTAATATTTTGTTTGGCCTACAGTAAAGCAGGCAAGTAATTAAAACTGATATACATGGATGTCATTCAGATTTAAATTAGCAAAATGATGAAGGCATCTATACAACACAACCATGAGAGTAGTAATAAAATGACTTAAAATTGTTCTAGAAATGCTTACCTTCTTTCCCAAATAAGCCTCAGCAGTTTCCTTCATTTTAGTGAGAACCATGGCAGAAATTTCTTCAGGAGCAAATGTCTTTGTTTGCCCACCTCCAATATCAACTTGAATGTATGGTTTTGTTTTCTTTTCAACCACCTATTTTAAAGAATGATTATTATTTTCAGACACAGAAGCAATGACATTTCAAACTTTAAGGAGGATTGTCTGAGACCCATTTCCTCCCCCATACTTGGTGTACTTTGGTCCCTTGGAGCTGCATATTGATCATAAATACTAAGGAATATGGATACCTTATAAAGACAAGTCTCTTCCGTTTTAATCAGTCTTTTAATCCTAAACTAATGTGGACAGAGTAATTACGTGTGAAGTCTCTTTGCCAACTTCACTGGTTTAAGTTTGTAACATACTAAAATTATTAACTAAAAATTATTACATATCCCACGTCTGTATCCTTTTTTGTTGCTCAACAATGTTTTCCAGTAACTTCTGAAAGCTAAATACTTCCACCATCACCCCCCCCCCCCCCCCCCCCCCTTTCCCCCCGGGTGGAGAAAAACCCGGTCAAACCTTGAAAGGCAAGAACTTGATGTCCTGCTGCACAGACGGGTCGTTCCATGTGCGGCCGATGAGCCGCTTGGCGTCAAAGACCGTGTTCTCAGGGTTGGAGGTGAGCTGGTTCTTGGCTGCATCGCCGATCAGACGCTCCCCTTCAGGAGTGAAGGCCACATAAGACGGCGTGATGCGGTTGCCCTGATCGTTGGCAATGATCTCCACGCGGCCGTTCTTGAACACGCCGACGCTGGCGGAAAAACGAAACGGAAGGCATCAGCACCGCGATGCTCGCCGCAGCCCAGGAGGCCACGCCCCACTCTCCCCCTTCCACAAACACCGCTTACCAGGAGTAGGTGGTCCCCAGGTCGATGCCGACCACCGTGCCCACGTCCTCCTTCTTGTCCTCCTCCTCGGCCCGCGCCGCGCCGAGCAGCAGCAGCACCGCAGCCACCAGGGAGAGCTTCATCTTGCCGGCGCCGTCGGCCAGTCGGTCAGCAGGCAGGCAGCACGTCGCAGGCAATCCAGTCACAGGCCGCAGCACCGGAGCGCACCGAGGGTACCGACCTGAGGGCGACAGGGCCCGGGGTCACGAGGAGTAGCGGACACGGCGAAGGACAGGTCAGGAAAGACAGGCCGCGACGCTTACCTCTCACACTCACGAAACGCCCAAATCGCTAGAACTGTGATGTCTCGGCCAGCGTCGACCGCGCCGTCGCCGACGCCGCTTATATACCCTCCCCCAGCCCCGTCGTGGAGGCCGCCGATTGGCGAAGACGATACTCGTTGGAGGTCGCTGATTGGCCCAGACCACCAAGCTGGCCGCCGCCGATTCGAAGCGGCCTCCTCCGCAACTGACGTCACCGCTACTCCTCCCGGGCGGACTCATTGGCTGCTGGTCGCGCCCAACAGCCACCAATGGGAGGCAACATCCGCCCCGTGCGCTGGCCCCATTGGTTCAGCAGCTGCCTGTCGCTGGTGCGATCTCTCACCCCGAAGCCGTTTCCGCCGGGAACTGCTGAGGTCCCGCCTCCACGCTAGGCCCGGGGGAACTGGAGCCGGTCCGGCGCGCGTGATTCCCTTGAGGCGGTGGGATTTGGATCCTTTGCTTCTCCTCTGCCTTCTCGCCCCACTTCTGTCCCTCATCTCGAAGCGGGAAGCGGCTCTTCCTCCTGCGGGCCTCCATCCTGTCCTAGGGAGGCGGCTCTCAGCGTAGATGCTGTGGTCACCTCACAACAAATTTCTCTGCCCCTCGTAGCCACTACCGGTACCGGTGTCCGAGCCTCAGGGTCTTTTGTGTCTCCGGACCGCAGCCCTCGAGCTGGGACCTGGTCTGGGCACTGCCTGGCCGCGAATCATGGCTTCTCTTACCCATTCCTGTCACCCCTGTACCCCCTCCCCAGCTATCTTTGTCTATACCAGGCCTCTCCACATTACCCTGTCCTACAATAAGTCACAGGATAGGTCTGGCCAAAGTAACTGCCTCCTGGCCCCAGGTCCCCTCCCCACTGTGTCAACCCTCTCCTGAAGACCTTAACTAATGCCCTTGCTCCCAGCCTGGGATCTGTCATTTTTCTGGTTTGCCACCCCTTGCCTTCCCCTCCCCTGCCCGTCGTTTACCCTCGTGGCTCAAATTATCGTTTACAAGGCCTTCCTCGTCCTTTGTTCTTGATAGCTTTCTACCTTCACTCTGCTGGGAAAGGTCTGATTGTGCTTAAACGCTTTTGATAGACAAAGACTTCTTGATAATGCCTTAGTCTAGTATAAAAGCCTGTAGCAAAAAATAATAGGGGCTACGATTCACTCTAGTAGCACTTACTATGTGCCAGACGTTGTTCTATATGTCCTGTGTCATTCAGTCCTTACAGTTCTCTACTTGGAGTTTCCTATTTTCCAGATAAGAAAATTGAAACCGAAATAGATTAGGTAACTAGTTTAAAGTCACAGAACTGGTGAGTGGTGGAGTTAGGGTTGATGTCCAAGTCAGCTTGACTCCATAGCCAACGCTATCACCAGTTTTTAAAAATTAAATTCATTCATTCAACAAATCTTTTTGGAGGACGTAGTATGGACAGGCCAAATGCCTGATGCAAAATATTTTGAGATGCTTACAGAAAGCGTGTGGGGCATTATCATAGGAGCTAATGACTCCGGTATCTTTCCCACTGAGTATATTCTTGAGATTCATGGGTGTGTGCAATACTGTGTCCAGATAGCACTGAAACATCTTACACACCATTCACTGAGTGTGACTTAGCCTGGGAGTCAGTACTCAGGAATTTTTCTTTCTCCTTTAGTGCTTCTCAAAGGTTATAGTGGTGACTCAGAGTTGACTCCATTCTTACTATAGAAGTTGCATCATCCATCTCTTTCACCAGGGCTTGTAATACAGCTGAAACACTGACCCTTCTTTATGTTGCATCAGTCCATTTATCAGGATAAAAATCACTATTTGGCCGCATTACAGCTTCATATTATTTCAAGCAAATTTTCTGTATGTATTACAGTCCATTTCCATTAAAAACAAAGCTCTCAGTTTCAACCTCACCCTTGATTGATGGGGTAACCTATTACAATTCTCCTTTTTCTAAGATGTAGAAAAGTGACATCTGGCTAACTTCCAAAGGGAATTGAGTATATTGGTGGTTGTAGTATCTTTTTAAAACCAAGTATATTAGGTATATATTATATTCCAAAGTACAGTCATTTATGGGTTGAATAGGAAAGTGCATAGATAAATCTAGTTTGCTGTGTTAAATGCCAATAATAGTATCAACGCCAAGTTATCAATATTTAAATGCTAGACGCTATGCTAAATGCTTTATGTGCATTATCTTTGTTAATCCTTATGAAAGCAGTTTTTTTTGCCCCTATTTTAGATCTAAAGAATCCGAAGTCCCAAGAGGTAAAGAAACTTGCCCAGGAGATTACACAGCTGAGAAGATACAGAGCCAGGATTTGAGCCTTGGCAGTTTGACTTTTAATTTCTGTAGTCTAGGTTGTCATCCTGAGCTTCCAAGTTTGTAAGACTTATATTTTATTTTAGGATACAGAGTAGTTACATAGTTTGCAAATATTTTGATCATAGGTGATAGAGAAATGTAGATTTTTTCCGTTAATTTAAACCAGCTTGTTTCGCTTGTGTTCTTACGAGTAAGAAAATAGGCTTCTAGTTCCCACCTGATCTCAGAAAGCTCAACAGAGTTAGGACTGATTAGGATGGAATTATCTTTTAGCTACTAAATCTTCCTTTCTGGAAGGGAATTAAAGGCATAGAGCAGGAAAGAAAAGGAAAAGGCCTATGTAATTGACAAGTTGAATGTTTATACCCTGATAATTGGCAAATTTCCACATGCTTTGTTGGAGAGAATGTTCAACTAGGAGATAGGGTGCATGACTTTGGAAAAAAGACAGCTTCAGTTTCTTCATCTATTGAATGTCAGGGATTTCTGTTCTGTCTTAGTGGCTTGTTCCAAGGATCAAATGAGCTACTGTATGTGAAGTGTTTGGAAAGTTGTAGAATAGTGGTAATGCTATTATTAATCATGTAAATATACTACGATAAGAAATTTTAGAAGCTCTTCAAGAAAACCACCTCTTCAGAGTCCGTTTTCAAGGTTCTTTTAATGGGAAATAATAAGTTTGACGGTTGCATTGAATTTGACAAAGAGTTTTGGAAATGCTTTTAAAAGTGCTGCATCTAATGACGCTCATGTTGGCCACATAAATGTCTTTTTTTATTAAGTTACTGGAGATAGTTCCTCAACCTTCATTAAACAACACAGGAATAAAACAAATGTATCTCCCTGACACCTGAGCTGGGAGCAATAGTAGGTAGAAATCATATAGTGGGTTTTTTGTGCTTGCAAAAATACAATGTGCTATGCAATGTTTCCTTCTTTGTCTTCATTTTTTAAAAAAGAGTTTTGCAATTAATAGAGAACTCCTTTTTTCTTTCAAGAAGGAGGAAATGAACAACTGTGTGAAACTAACATACTGAGATAGATGATAACTAAGAGATGACCCAGATTTAGCAACATAGGAGCCACTGTTCATTTTGTCCAGAACAGTTTGAAGAGTGGTGAGGATGAAAGCCTGTATGGAGTGTATATACCAGAAGGAGAGAGGCCCAAATAGTACCTTCCTTCCCCTGGGGTCCCATAATACATAATACTCTTAGAACATTTTTCACAATTATAGTTATTGGCTTATTTTTCTGTCTCCTCGCTGATCTGTGAGCAGTTGAAATGCTGAACCACATTCATCATCCTCTGTACAACACAATAGTAGGAACAAGTTAGGTCCCCATTAAATGTCTATTAAATGAGAATGACATTGTAAGTAAGAAAAAGTTTGCGTATAAATGATTTGAGTGCCATTTGGACTGGAAAAAGTAATACTAATAAGCAGAATTTAAATAGGGGAGAGGATGGGTACTGTACATTATTGTACAGTGTTGTGACACTATAGATATTTGGGTTTATACACTGAACATTTTGCTCGTTTTGTATTTAAATTAGATGTAAATTATTCTCCATAGAATGTGGTGAGAGAGCTCAGTAGAACTAGTTCAATTTTGCTAAAAAAGATAGTGAAGCTCTGAAGGAATTAGGAAATTTGTCCTCATCCTGTCAACTGTGTGTCCTTGGTATAAGATTCCATAAAAACTGTCTTCTTTTTTTTCCTTTTAACTTTTATTCAATTTATTTAAACCAAAAAGCAAAAACAAAACAGTTCACCCATTTCTCCCACACCCCACCCCACCCCCTCTGGCAACCACCAATCTGTTCTCAGTATCCATGAGCTTGGTTTTTATTTCTTTATTTTTACATTCCACGTATAAGTGAGATCATGCAGTGTTGGTCTTTCTCTGTATGACTTATTTCACTTGGCACGATGCCTTTGAACGGCATCCATGTTGAACCTTCCCCCCACACACACAAATGAAAAGTAACAAATAATGCATTTTCTGTTGTTCACATATATTTGAATGGTGGAAGGCATTTAGGAGGGCATGCTATGTTAGTCTGATAGAGAGGAAAGACCATAGGGTTTGGAAGCATAAAAACTATGAGTTCCAGTTCTGTCATTTAACTGGCTGTGATTTAGGGCAAGTCACTTAATCTCTCTGAGGCTAGTCTGTAAAATGGGTATAAGTCTGCTCCTCACAAGGCTCTTGTTATGATTAAAGTATTTGATTCATTGTAAAGCATTTTTTTTTTCAAATGATATCTTGAATATTTTAAAGATTTTATTTATTTTTTCCTTTTTTCTCCCCAAAGCCCCCCAGTACATAGTTGTATATTCTTCGTTGTGGGTCCATCTAATTGTGGCATGTGGGATGCTGCCTCAGCATGGTTTGATGAGCAGTGCCATGTCCGCGCCCAGGATCCAAACCAACGAAACACTGGGCCGACTGCAGGGGAGCACACGAAGTTAACCACTCGGCCACGGGGCCAGCCCCTGTAAAGCATTTTAATTTTACACGTAAAAAGTTAGTTTAGGGGCTGGCCCAGTGGTGCAGTGGTTAAGTTCGCACATTCCGCTTCTCAGCGGCCCGGGGTTCACCGGTTCGGATCCTGGGTGCGGACATGGCACTGTTTGGCACACCATGCTGTGGCAGGCGTCCCACGTATAAAGTAGAAAAAGATGGGCGCGGATGTTAGCTCAGGGCCAGTCTTCCTCAGCAAAAAGAGGAGGATTGGCAGTAGTTAGCTCAGGGCTAATCTTCCTCAAAAAATAAAATAAAATAAAAATAAAAAGTTAGTTTAAATTTTTCTTCTGTCTTAAATTTCCTTTGAAGTAAAATAAGATACTAAGTATAAAGAGCTACGTCTGTGGAATTTAAGTGACCTCATTTGATATATATCTTAAATTTCTAAATTTTTACAGTAGGAAATATATGTACACGGTATAAGATTCAAAGAGTACAACATAAAATATACAATGAAAATAAGTCTGCCTGCCACCCAGTCCCTAGCCCTGTTCCCCTGCATTGGTAAAAGTAACCACTGTCACTACTTTCTTGTGTAGCCTTCCAGAGTTGTTTTATTCACATACAGTGTGTGTGTTTGTGTGTATGTGTGTGTGTATCCCTGTTTTCAAACCAGTGATGGAGCATGCTACACACATGGTTCTGCTCCTTTATCTAGTTAGCTATATTTCTTGGAGATTGTCACGAATAAGCTGCCTTTTTTTTTAAGTCAATAGTAGCTACCCTTAATTGAGTATCTACTATGTGCTGGATGTTCTATATATTTTAAACTTTTTTATTATAAATTACAATGTCAATACAGAAGAGTGCATAAAATGTAGACAAATGTACAGTTTAATGAGTAACCATTAAGTGAATGCCCAGGTATTTAATATTCAGGTCAAGAAATAGAATGTTGTCAGCGCTCAGAAGTCCTTGTTTCTTCCCCCAGCTGATCACAATCCCCTCCTCCATAAAAATGTTACTTTTCTTTATCATTACAATCTTTAGAATTTTACCACTTAAATATACTTCCTCAAACATTGTGATTTAGTTTCACCTGTTTTTTTACTTGATGTAGATGGAATCAGAGAGTGTATATTCTTTTGTGTCTGGCTTCTTTCACTCAACATTTTAAGTTTTGTCCTTATTGTGAAACATGTAACTCTAATTCATTCATTTTCACTTCTATATAGTATTCCAACACATCACAATTTATGTTGTGTTTATATTTCGGCTGTTTTGAATAATGGTGTTATGAACATTCTTATACATGTTTCTTAGTACCCGCAGGCATGAATTTCTCTAGGGCGTATGACTAGGATTAGAATTTAGGGATCAAAAGGTTTAAATATCTTCCACTTTAGTAGGTCAGGGCAAACTGCTTTCCAAAGTGGTTGTACAAATGTACGCTCTCGGCAGAAGTGTGTGAGTTCCAGATGTTCACATCATTGTCAACACTTGATGTAAACTTTTTATTTTGACAGTCTGGGGCATATGTACTGGCATCTCATTATGGTTTTAATTTTAATTTCTCTGATCACAAATGAAGTTGTGTACTTTTTCATATTTTTATCGGTCATTTCGATTTCTTCTTTTCTGAAGTTGCCCATTTTTCTATTGAGTTTCTTATTTTGTAATTAATTAATTATATTCTAGATATTAGTCATTTTTTCAGTTCTATGTGTTGCAAGTATCTTTTCCTACTCTGTAGCACGTGTTTTTATTTCCATACTGAGGTTTTTTAAAACTTTTTAATTTTGAAAGCAGTACAGACTCGCAGAAGGTTGCAAAAATAGTGGAATCCCATGTACTCTTCACTCAGCTTCCTCCAATGGAGACATCTTATATAGCTGGAAAACTAGGAAATTCTCATTGGCACATTACTTTTAACTAGACTACACACCTCATTCAGTTTTCACAATTTTTTTTAGCCTGCATTTGTGTGTGTATGTGTTTGCATATAGTTCTATACGGTTTTATCTTATATATATAGGTTCATGTAACCATCACTAAAATCAAATTATAGAACTTATGCTCTTTTTCGATGAACAGATTTGTGTTTGTGTGTGTGTGTCTGTATGAGGAAGATTGGCCCTGAGCTAACATCTGTACCAATCTTCCTCTATTTTATGTGGGATCAGTGTGGCCCAACGAGCAGTGCTAGGTCTGCGCCCGCAATCCAAACCCACAAACCCTGGGCCACTGAAGCAGAGCGCATGAACCCAACCACTACACCACCAGGCTGGCCCCAGATGACCAGATATTTTGAGAAACAAAAACATTAATTTTTTCTCTTATGGTTGGGCTTTTTATGTCTTGTTTAAGAAATCTTTTCTTATCCTGAGATCAAGAAGATATTCTTAATTATCTGCTAAAAACATTTTCTTACCTGTCTGTTTTAGATCTCTGTAATTCACCTGGAACTGGTTTTGTATATATGTGAGTTGTATATAGTGTGCATCAAATTAATTTTTCTCTACATGGATACTCAATTGTCCCAGCACCATTTTTCAGCTTAGTAGCCCTTGTCTTAATTACTATAGCTATATAATAAGTCTTGGTATCCAGTAGAACAAGTCCTTCCACATTGCTCTTCTTCAGGAGTGTCTTTGGCTATTCTTGGCACTTTGTATTTCCATATAAATTTTAGAATTAGCTTGTTAAGTTAGCAAAAGAAACCTGTTATATATTATTAAGTGACAATATAAAAAAAAGCTTACTCAACAGTATGATGGTACTATACCATTTATTGTTTACATAAGCTTCACAGTCTTAAATTTCTACTTAATTTCTTTATTTTATTATTATTTTTTCTTTTTTGAGGAAGATTATTCCTGAGCTAACATCTGCCACCAATCCTCCTCTTTTTTGCTGAGGAAGATTGGCCCTGAGCTAACATCCATGCCCATCTTCCTCTACTTTATATGTGGGACGCCTACCACAGCATGGCTTGACAAGTGGTACGTAGGTCTGCACCTGGCATCCAAACCGGCGAACCCTGGGCTGCTGAAGCAGAATGTGCAAACTTAACTGTTGCACCACCAGCCAACTCCTTTCATTATTACTTTTTCTTTGGTGAGGAAGATTGGCCCTGAGCTAACATCTGTTGCCAATCTTCCTCTTTTTTTTTTTCTTTTTCTCCCCAAAGCCTCCAGTACATAGTTGTATATCCTAGTTGTACGTCCTTCTAGTTCTTCTATGTGGGACACCACCTCAGCATGACTTGGTGAGTGGTGCTAGGTCCCCACCCAGGATCTGAACCGGCAAAACCCTGAGCCGCCAAAGCAGAGCGTGTGCACTTAACCGCTTGGCCCTGGGGCTGGCCACTAGTTTATTTCTGAATTCTAGAATTTTTTAAAAATTTGCATGAATTTAGCATTTAAAAAATTATCAGAAATAAGCAATTCCATTTTGAAATGATAAATTATGATACATCAACATCATGAAATAGTATGTAGCCATTAAAATTGTTGATCTATGTTTTTCAAAGAGTAAATTGTAAGTATGTTACCTTTTTTTGTCTACATTTTCTTGTTATTTAAAAAATAATAATCTCTGTTTTTCAGGAACTTACCAAGCTTGAAAAACTTTAAGAACTTAAAACTAAAAGTAATACAAGAAACAAAAAAGGTTGTCAGAGAAAAGAATAATGTACAACTGAAATTTCACAATGTTATAAACTATTATGACCACAATGAAAAAAAGGTGAAAAGGTTGTCAGTGAAAGACATGTAAGATATAATTATGTTACAGATATTTCATACGTTATAATTAGTCATGGGTTAAATTCAAATACAGGAAATGCATCAAAGTTTTATGTTGCATTAACGTTACAGCTCCTATCAGTCTGGACATCCTGGTACTGGTAGAAAAAGAAGGTTTACAGTAGATTTCATTGGCTGAAGTGGGAGTTGCCTGATTTATGACCTTGTTCTACAGGAGTCACTTTCTTCATTTTCAGTATTCTCAAGTTTTAGGCTTTTATCTATTGTCCTCAACTTAGCCAATAATTTAAAATTCTTTGGCAAATATTACAAAACCATATGACCATATGAATACATTGCTTGTGCCTTGGAAGTGTCCCCAGACAAGTGAGAGGCCCTAAATCATAAGCTCCATCAGCTTCATAGCAAATTGACCTCTGAGTACTACTATTTCTGAGCCTGCCAGTGGGAGCCAGTACAGGACAACGAAGAGCCCAGAGCATAGAATAAGGCTTTAACTGGAGTCTTATCCTTTATTTTCAAATGGGATGTTCCAAAATGCAAAAAGGATTTTATGAGGAAATATTTTCTGCAACCTGTGTATAGAGCAGCTTCTATGAATGTCTTTCTGAATCTTTTCTTTCACAGATTCCCAGAGCTTTAGGAAATTTTTCCCATTAAAAAATAATGTATAGTTAGAGGCTGGCCTGGTGGCGTAGTGGTTAAGTTTGTGTACTCTGCTTCAGTGGCCCAGGGTTCACAGGTTCGGATCCCCGGCACAGCCCTACACACCCCTCATCAAGCCATGCTGTGGCAGCGTCCCACATACAAAATAGAGGAAGATTGGCACCAATGTTAGCTCAGGGTGAATCTTCCTCAAGCAAAAAGAGGAAGATTAGCAATGGATGTTAGCTCAGGGCCAATCTTCCTCACACACACACAAAAACATATAGTTAATTCACATGTATTTTTTTGTTACTCAAAATGTAATGAGTCAATGTAAATGTCCACCAGTAGGGGATGCTAAATAAACACAATAGATTACACTGTGGAAATATTGTGTAAAATTTCAAGACAGTGAGGTAGATTTTTATGCATTGACACGGAAAGATGTGCAGGATTTATTGTTAAATGAAAAAAGCAAGTTCCAGAACATAGAACATTACATACAATGTGATCCTATTTGTGTTAAACACACACACGCACACCCCAAATCTGGACAGATACCTTTCAAATTGACAAGAGCGGCTCCCTCTGGGTGGAATTGGATGGAAAGCAAGAAATTTTGACTTATTTGTATTGAATACAGTTTTTAAGAACAAGAGTGAATTCCTGTATTACTTGTTTGATTGAAAATAAATTTTAGAAAAGAAATGTAGTGAACTAAAAATGGCTGTTGGCCTTTAGCATTGAATATCTTAAATGTTTGCCTGCTGTTTCAGTTTAACCTATGTCATAGTATAACGGCTTACATTTGTGTTCTGCTTTATGGTAAATAAAGCTTTGACCTGCCTCCTTTGTTTTTTTTCCTTATAACAACTGGATGGGATAGATAGGATTGGTGACATCTCTGTTTTACTGTTGAAAATACAGTCTCAGAGTTCGTTCATAGTAAAATTATGAATACTCTGCTCTATTGGTTTCTATTCATGCTATTGCTGTATTTACTTAGCACCTACTTTATAATTTAATTGACTCTTTCAGATGAGACACTAAAATTAATCTTTCCACAGACTGTTGCTTTCCACAGCCAAGTGTGTACTACCACTTCAAAGCAATTTGTTTCTCAAACTGCTTGCCAAATAGATAAAATTCCATCATCGGTGAAGTCCTTGCTTCTTCCCTTTCAACTTGCTCTCCATCTTCCTGATCTTTATTTCTTTCTAGATATGGCCCTGTTTTTCTTTCTGGCATCGTTTGCTCTCACTTGTCTTATTTCTTTCCTGAGTATAGATGCATAATAACTTAAAATGTTGCTTTCCCAAGGGGCATGTGCTTTTAAATTAGGATCTCTTGAAGAGCGGCAGCCTCCAAATTCAAACAAATGAGGGTGTCGGACTCGATGATCTGACACTCAGCTCTAACGCCCTTGATTCAATGTATCTATCACTAATGACATTTCCAGGGCCTTTCACAGACCTGAGAATAAAATTATTTCTGTCCAGAAATACTTTCCAAGGGCCCCCTCAAATGACCTGGCATAGCACCTGCTTTTTTGGCTTATCTCTAAGACCAGCTGTGCACAAATAGAAGGAAAAAGAACATTTTTTAGACATTCTGAGTTTATCACTGCTCTCCGATTCTGTGGCAGAGTAGTCTAATGAACTAAGGAGTTGGGAGTCTGAAGAACTGAGCTCTAATCAAGATCCAGTATGAATTTTGTGATTGTGGACAAGTAACTGCATACCCCGGATGTCACGGAAGGCTGAGTGTTGTAGTGGAAAGAAAAGGGCTTTGGCCAGGTTCACTGTTTATTCATACCATTCATTTTTAATAACAACAACAAAAACAAATAGGAATTCCATCCCAGGCACTATGCCAGGGTCCAGAGAGACAGTGGTGAATACGACGGGGTTCTCTGGGGCAGGCCCAGTGGCACAGCAGTTAAGTTCGCATGTTTGGCTTCTCACGGCCAGGGGTTTGAGGGCCCGAATCCCCGGGTGCGGACATGGCACCAGTTGGCACACCTTGCTGTCGCAGGTGTCCCACATATAAAGTAGAGGAAGATGGACACGGACGTGAGCTCATGGCCAGGCTTCCTCAGCAAAAAAGAGGAGGACTGGCAGCAGTTAGCTCAGGGCTAATCTTCCTCAAAAAAAAAAAAAACAACAAAAAACGATGGGCTTCTCTGCCCTCATGGAGTACTATTTGCTGATTTCGAGCATCGTTTCACCTCGTGTTCACTTTCCCAGGTGTGAAAGTGTTGAGAATAATACCTTCACCGTATTCCGCAAGAATTACTGTTCTCATGATCCACTGTTCTAATGTGCAGAGTTGGATTCCTTGGATGTGCTGAGTGGAAAAAAAGATTGAAAACTGCTTATTTAATTCAAGTTCTTCATTTGTAGGTGACAGAGTAGGATTCAGAATGGTTAATTGACCACCCCAGTGTTATTTTTACTTACCACACACAGTGCAGTTTCTTCACAACCCTCAGGAACTTTTCCCAACCTCTGGGGTCCTTCCTTTACCCTGCTCCCTGGCCTGTGTGCTCCAGGCCATCTCGAGTACTCAGTGTGAAGTGAGAGCAAACTGAACTGATTCATTACACATTCATTTTGCTTAGGCTGGGTTCTTCCTTGGCAGTCCTTGTGTGCCATTTCCCGTCTTGAAATCTCACCATCCAGTAACTCCCAAGTGTCACCTCTT
Organism: Equus quagga; assembly: GCF_021613505.1. NCBI lineage: Eukaryota > Metazoa > Chordata > Mammalia > Perissodactyla > Equidae > Equus > Equus quagga. The sequence goes on from NC_060267.1 coordinate 86,789,619, forward strand.
TCTTAAGGTCATGGCCCCGAAACTTGATGAAGCCTGTCCCTGGGAATCTCATAGCACTTTGTACCTTAGCTTATTATCATGGTCCTTAATCTGTTCGAGGTATCCTTTCACCCTAGATTTTAAACCATATCCTGTTGCCTTTTTCATTCCCTTGGTGTTTTGGGCAATGCTTTATAACAGAGCTCATAAATAATCTTTGATAGAATTGAATTCTTAAATCAGCTGACTGGCAATATGATAGCAATAATACCTGACTAGTTTACCATAGAATGTTGTGGTAATAAAATGAGGCAATAAACGTGAGGGCAAATTTTGATGATTTTCGAGGAGGATGACTAAGTGCAAAGCAGTCTGGGAGCTGATTCCATACGTTTGAAATAGCTGGAAAACTATTACCACTTTTTTTCTTTTTCTTTTTTTGTTTTGCCTGGGGACTCCCAATGTTGGAGGATATAACCATTGTTTCCAGCTTTCTGAAAGGCTGTCAAGTGGAAAACATTCTATACAGCTCAGGTGGCATAACTAACTACCAGCAATGGAACGAAGTAAAAGGGAAGGAGACCTCAGTTCAGCAGCAGGCAGAACCTTCTAACATTTGGAACTGTCCAACAGTGGAGCAGGTGGCCTTACTTAAGGTAGTGAGCTTCCTGAAATTTGAACTGTTGAAATAGAAGTTGGATGACCATCTGGCTGGAATGTGCAAGAGGGAATTCCAGCCCGGGCGGGAGTTGGATTAATGACCTTTAAGGTGTCTTCCAATTTTAAGATTTCTATGACTGTTCAGCTCGGTTAACTTAACATTTGAATATATCTGAACTGTTTTTGTAAAACAGTTTTTTATTACGGAAATTGTCAATCGACTTAAAACTGTATGGTCAAGTTGACAATAAGCAAAATTTGATAAACTGAGGAGTGAGAGATCAGGTTTAAAACCGAAAACCCAGGTACCACTAAAGGCAATTAGCGACACTAACAGAGCGGGAGAGGAGGGGCGTGTGTGTGATTCGAACGACTTGTTCTTTGCAAGTGACAGTTGTTATCGAAAACGTAAATGCTCTGAATTGTTTTCCTTTACACACACTTGCTCAGGCGTGTTTCTCACATCCATCAGTACTGTACACGGGAGCAAGGGCCCGTGTTGGGTGAAGAGCAGTTTTCCAGAAAGAGCTTCCCGGTTCCGAAGACACACACGGCCGCTCAAGACCGCCGCCGACCGGGTGGCTGAAGCGGAAGAGGAGCCACCAGCCGCCCCGGCCGAACTACCGGTCCCAGGGGGCCCCGCGGCCCCGCGCACGCGCGATGGCGTGGCGGCAGCGCCGCCGCAGGACGCAGGGAAGCCAGCTAGTGAGTGGCGGTGGCGGCGGCGGCGGCGGCGGCGGCGGCGGTGGTGGCAGTTCTTGGCGAGGGCGACGGCTCCGAGGCCGAGTGGCAGTCCGGCGGGGACCTCGGTGCCCTCCACCGCCTGATCCTCTTGGTGAGTGCGCGGCTCTGGTTCACCCGCGGGGAGTGCGCGGCTCCCTGCCTGGCGGCGGGGCTGCTCCGGCCTAAGGCCGCAGCCTGCGCCTGACGGCCGGGCCGCCCGGTCCAGCTGACCCCTGGGCCCTGGCCCTTCCCTCCAGTGTCGGGAGGAGTGAGGGTGGGGGGAGGGGACACGCTTAGGCCCAGGGGAGAGAAGTGACGGCGCGCACGGGCCGGGGCGGCCTGGGGCGGACGAGAGGGAGGGACGCGTGGGGGATGGGGTGGGAAGGGACTGGAGTACCGCGGGGCGGCTTCGGGTGGGAGCCAGAGCCCAGCGACCCGGCAGGTGGGGAACTGAGGATAGGAGGCGGACTGTCTTCTGAGTGCCGCTGGTGAAGGTGGCGTGCTTCGGGGGCTCTTGACAAGCTGGACTCACGGGTCTGGGGGGGCAGCCCACTTACCATAAACACACACTATACTTGGCATCTTTCCACTTGTTGTTGGAGGTCTGGAAGCGAGGGACTGTTGGTTGCTTCCGTCTCCCTTCCTTCAACTTCACCTCTTATTGACTGGCAAAATCAAATGGGTGCTGGCTAGGCAAACCATGGAAATAAACAGGGTTCTGAGTGCAAATCTGCATAAAAACGAGAGGCATGATGATATATTCGGATGAGAGGTAGGTCAAAGGAGGAACTAGTGTTTTATTTTAAAATTTGTGACAAAAATCAGTTTGATCAAGGCTTTGAACTAGAAAGAGTTTTTAACCTGGGATTTACTAGTTGCTGGCTACAATTCAGGGGGTTCTTGAGCTAGAAAGAGTTTTTAACCTGGGATTTACTAGTTGCTGGCTACAATTCAGGGGGTTCTTGAACTAGAATGGGGATAAAATTACATCTTTATTTTTATTATCTATCTATAATTTATCATTTTCTTCCATTATGAATGCAAACCACAGTAGAATTAGCAATGTCTGTGACTTTGTCACCATTAAAAATTACAGATATTTTTGTATCATGTGTACAGTTGTTGCAGGTATCTCAAAATAGCACTTACGCTTATCATTTCTTTGAATTTATGGTGTATTTAGACCCACTGTTAGATCATATTTAATGTGATGATAAAGCTGCACATATATTACCATATTAGGTTTTAAAAATTGTTTTGCTAATGGTTTAGTATAATTGGTTTCCTTTGTAATCTCTTGTATGAAATTATGCATTTAAAAGCAATCTGCGAAGGGGTCTATAGGCTTCACGGCCTACCAGAGAGGTCCATGACACAAGGATTCAGAACTCCTGAAGGAGAAATAAGTTTTTTTGGATCTGTAAGTCTGCCTGGCAGAATAGTTGGATCATTAGATAAGGAAGAAGGCAAGGGAGACAGGATGATAGTGTAGATGAAAGAGGGAATTTTGTAATTAGGGAAGAAAAAGAAAAGGTTTGGTTGGGATCAGTGTAATAGATTTGAAAGCTAAACTAGACCACAGATATTTTGTTCAGGGTGCTAGGGAATTAGCAAAATAATCTGAGGGGGAAAGGAAAGTGAATGCTTTGGCCCTTAGATTTCTGTATTAAGGCACCGCCTGGTTCCAAGTGATTGAAGCTCTCCAAGCCCTTTTGTAAGCCTGTGAAAGGAAATTTTAGTGTGTGCTGCTTTTCTGTAAATCATGTAGGTAGTATGGCTTTTAAAGAGGGAGGTGTTCTAATTTTTTTATCTTTAAATGCAAAACAGCAGGATCTCTCTTCAAATACATTTTCCTATTGCTATTATAATTCTTTTCATATATGATAGAATGTAAATGGGCAGGTTGTAGAGTTGGTAAGTCATTTTCTTGAAATTCAATTTTGTTTGTTTTTATTTTTTTGTTTGGGGTTTTTTTTTTTTGAGGAAGATTAGCCCTGAGCTAACATCAATCACCAATCTTCCTCTTTTTGCTGAGGAAGATTGGCCCTGAGTGATCAGCTGTGCCCATCCTCCTCTCTGTTATATGTGGGACGCCTGCTGCAGCATGGCTTGATAAGTCGTGCGTAGGTCCCCGCCCAGGATCCGAACTGGCAAACCCTGGGCTGCTGAAGTGGAGCGTGCGAACTTAACTGCTGCGCCACCGGGCCAGCCTCGAAATTCCATTTTAAATTCTTGCAGTTCAGCATCATTTTGACATCAGACTTCTCACTGACAAATCACTGTTAACATTTTTTCAGAATAGGTGTGACTTGGAATTTGCACCTGTTTGTGAAGCACAAACGTCTTGTGTCAGGTTTTTTTTCCTCTAAAATAATAGCAATAATGGAAAACCACTGCAGCAAACTTTTTCTGGAAAAAATAAAGAGGGGTAGGGTATGGAAAGGTGAAGAAGAGTATTTTATGAAACAAGTGTTGGTGCTGAACTAGTTTGTGTTGAATTGAACACACCATATTACAAATCACTGCCTTGAAGAGGTCTTGCCTGGTACTTTTTGTGTCCTTACACTGCCCTCTTTATCATTTTATGTCCCCTGTCCCTTTGTTTTCTTTATAGCATGTATCTATATGATATCATATTAGTTGTATATTTATATAGTTATTTTAATCTTTGTCTCCCCACTAGAATGTCAGCTCTGTGAGAATAGGGACTTTGTCTTCACTGTGCTGGAGAAGTGGCAGGCTCAAAATAGGTACTCAGTAAATATTTGCTGAACAAGTAAATGAATGAGTTAATTTGTAAGAGTGAGGGTTTTTATTTCTAGGAATAAAACTCATCCATTTAAAAAAATCTTGCAAATGGCATTATATATGCTGAGTTGAATTTGAACCTTTTCATCTTATTTTTTTAAAAGTCAGGAAATTGTTTCCCGAACACTCTGTGGTGCTTTTGTGGGCATTTGGTTCATATGAGGACTGGCCATTCTTAGTACACGCTGCCAGGTAGTTTTGATTGTCCTTAACTTTTTATAATGATTTAATAAAAGGAAGGGTCCTAGGTGAAGTTCTTATTTTGCTAAGGCCCTTTTACTGTGTCATCTTAGGTTGGTATAAATGACATCAAGTTTTTCACATCCAATTGATAAAAAATTGTCTGACAGTATCTAATATTAGCGAAGGTGTGGTTGGAAATGATAATTTAGAAACTGCTGGTGGAGTTTAACTTGGTACAGCTGCCTTGAGAGAGAATATTTGCCATACTTAAAGCTGAAAATGGGCATACCCTACCCCATAATTTCACAACTTCTAGAAGAATGGGAGGTGGTGGCAAAGGGAATGCTATCTGTAATCTTTTTTTAAAGACTGGAAGCAACTATGATAGTCTTAACAGGTAATTTTGGGAGGCAGAATACAAATGCTCAGTCATTCTTTGCACCTCTCCCCATTTTCTGTTGATTTTGTTTTTTCGAATCCATAGCTTTTATGTATTTCCTAACTCTGAAAAATTGTATGAACCTACAGAAGAGTTGGCAGGAGTAGTACAATAAATGCCCATCTCCTCTTACCTAGATTTGATGGTTGTTAACATTTTCTGTGTTTGCTTTATGTACAAGTAGACATTTTTTGCTGAACTATTTGCTAGTTAAGTAGAGATACCATCAGGACGCTTTACCTCCAAATACTTCAGCATTTATTTCCCAAGAACAAAGACTTTCTTCTGTGTATCTGCAGTTGAGTTGTCCCCCTCAAGGCATTTAATGTGAATGTGTTATTATTATTTAATGTACATATCCAAATTTCCCCAGTTGTCCCAATACTGTTTTTTTTTTAAGATTTTATTTTTCCTTTTTCTCCGCAAAGCCCCCCAGTACATAGTTGTGCATTTTCAGTTGTGGGTCCTTCCAGTTGTGGCACGTGGGACACCGCCTCAGCATGGCCTGATGAGCGGTGCCATGTCCACGCCCAGGATTCGAACCCGTGAAACCCTGGGCCGCTGAAGCAGACCACGTGAACTTAACCAGTCGGCCACGGGGCCGGCCCCCCAATACTGATCTTAGTTTTTTGGTTTTGACCCAAGATTCAGTTAAGGATCTTGCATCGCATTTAGTTGCTTGCTTGAATCTAGAATGGTTTTCCAGCCTTTGTTTGGTCTCTCACGATGCTAAGCAACCAGACCAGTTTTTTTGTAGTATGCCCCTCAGTTTGGGTTTGTCTGAATGTTTCTTCATGATCAGATTAAACGTTTTTGGATGGAATGGTAAGTAGGTGATTTTAGGTCTCTCTCAATGTATCATATCAGAGACACGAGATGTCATTTTCATTATTGATGTAAGTTTGATCATTTGAATGAGGTAATATCTACTAGATTTATACTGTAAAGGCACCCTTTTTCCTTTATAATTCATAAATAATCTGTGGAGTGATAATTTTTTAAAACTTCCTCAAGGTCATAAGTTGTTAATACAGGTACCAGTATAAAGGGTCAAGAAAATTTAGATTGGAGATACTGCTGCTAAATGGGAGAGTGGGAGATCAAGGAATGCTGTATGGAGGAGATGGCATTTGAACTGGACCTCAAATCATAGATGTAATTGGCTTTAGGGATATTGGAGAAGGACTCCAGGTGAAGGGAACAACTTGAACAAAGATAAGGGCAGAGCTGGGGCTGGCCCAGTGGCACAGCAGTTCGGATCCCAGGTGCGGACATGGCACCGCTTGTCAAGCCACGCTATGGTAGGCGTCCCACATGTAAAGTAGAGGAAGATGGGCCCAGATGTTAGCTCAGGGCTAATCTTCCTCAAAAAAATAAAAAATAAAAGTAGAGGAATTTGTAAATTGAATAGGAGGACATCCAGGTCTTTCTTTTTTGCCTTTTTTTTTGGCTAGTGTGTTAGGTCTGTGAAAGGGAAAAATGGGAGAAAAGATTATGGGATGAAAATGGAATGAAGAAAGGCTGAAAAAAAATCTAGGCTACCCGGGTGATAGTACGTGATCATTTGCCTCTAGGTGGATCACTCCTTTCCCAGAGCCCCCGATGAAGTTGCTCACCGGGGAACCCAAAGTCAGTATACTAAAGAAGAACCAGAGAGGCAGCATGGGGAAATGAAGAGAGTATGGGCTGTGGAGTCAGACAAATCTAGTTTTGAAATCCTTCTCTGCTGCATAATAGCTGAATGATTAGGCAGTAAGTTATTTGACTTTTCTAAACCTGTTTCCTCATCTGTAAAATGGAGGTGATAAATACCTATCACACAGGATTAAATGTAATAATAATAATAAATGGAAAGCATCAGGAACATGGCTTCCACTCAGTAATTGCTAGTTACCTTTTGGTGCTCCAGCTGTCAGTCTGCCTTCACTCTTGTCCACCTTGGTGCCGCATCCCTGACTGAGGTCTGTGGTTCGGTCCTGATAGTGGCATTTTGGAAATTGCAACAGTATGCACTAATCTTTTGTTGGCGTGCCCAACAATACAAAATGTGTCATTTTAAAAGTGATGTGCTTCAGTTCAGATTTGATTATTTGGAAAATTACCCCTAATATTTGTAGAAAATTGACGAGGGAGAGTGGATATATTCCTAATGGTAAGATTTATTTTTTATTTGTATTTTTTTAGGAGTGAGTGTATTGGGAAGAGTTGGTTACACACTGCTCTAGGATTCTCAAGGTAAAGTGTGATTTATTTATTTGTTTAATTTTCTGTAAAAGCCTGTTATAAGCGGAATCCCTCTTACTTGCTTTGGAAAGACCACTACTTAAAATTTCTCAAATGGTTAATTGCATTTTTTTCACCTTCAACTTTCTGTTTTTTCACTCACATATTTCCTTCTCTGGAGTTATTTTTTTCTTAGGCAAGAAGGATTTCAGTTATGTAGTTTTTTCACATTTGAACTGCCTAAACTTGTGTTTGTATAGAATTATTTGCAGCTTTAACTCCTTAAGTAATCTCCATCAAGGTATTTCCATTTGTAGAGGAACTAGGACCAATAATTTCCGTATCATGTACACATTTTAGAAGAAGCTTTAGGTACTGAACTGTTTGATTTCTGCTTTTTAAAATGATAGTTAATTAAAATTTCCCTCCTTATGCTTACCTGCATTTTCTGATTTTTTGGAATGTGTTTCAATATGTATTATGATTTGGTAAAAACATTTTCTGAAGGACAGTTCTTCATCGTTCCTAAGCTGAAACCTGGTTTTGAACTCTGCGATGCAGTGGTCAGAAGTGGTGAATATCTGTTGATACTTCAATTTCTCATATTTAATATATACAAATGAATGGTTGAGCAAATGTTTTAAAAAAAAAAAAACTTTCTAGGGGGTCTCTGTAATGTCTTTTTTTCCCTTAAGTTTGAAGACCAACCAGATACCTGATAGGTATTTATATCTGAAAGGAAAGTATAACTTGATGCTGACTGTGTAATTATATATATACCAAACCAAAATTATCTTTGTATACACCTTTTTTGTAAGCTACTTTTTTAATATAAGGTTCAAGCAGCATACTGTTGGAACTGTAAAAGCAGGCAAGATGTCTGCTCATTAATCTAAGATCTGTCCAAGAAGGTGCCTGCTTGGTCTTGCTCCCGGGTCATGCCAGCACACCCACGCTTGAGACTAGTGGAAAGCACGTCATCAGACATGTTCAGTTCTTCTGCCTTTTTTTTCCTCTTACTAATTTTTTTTTCTTTTTGAGGAAGATTAGCCCTGAGCTAACTGCTGCCAGTCCTCCTCGTTTTGCTGAGGAAGCCTGGCCCTGAGCTAACATCCGTGCTCATCATCTTCTACTTTCTATGTGGGATGCCTCCCACAGCATGGTGTGCCCAGCCGTGCCATGTCCGCACCTGGGATCCAAACTCGTGAACCCTGGGCCGCGGAAGCAGAACGTGTGCACTTAACCGCTGCGCCACCAGGCTGGCCCCTAATTTTTTTTTCAAGGTTTTTTTATTTTTCCTTTTTCTCCCAAAGCCCCCCAGTACATAGTTGTGTATTTTTAGCTGTGGGTCCCTTTAGTTGTGGTGTGTGGGACACCGCCTCAGCATGGCCTGATAAGCGGTGCCATGTCTGTGGCCAGGATCTGAACTGGTGAAACCCTGGGCTGCAGAAGCAGAGCGCTCGAACTTGGCCACGGGGCCGGCCCCTCTCTTGCTAATTTATATTTTCAATTTATTTTCTGTGAATTCTTTGAAAGTATTAAAATTGGAAAATTTAAAATAAAAATTAGTCAAGGAATATCAGCCCATTTACTTTTTTCAGAATCAAAGTCAAGTTATCTTCCCAATCTTTTTTTTCCCTTAAAAATTGGCACCTGAGCTAACAACTGTTGCCAGTCGTCTTCATTTTTTTTGTCTCCCCAAATCCCCCAGTACATAGTTGTATATTTTAGTTGTGGGTCCTTCTGGTTGTGGTATGTGGGATGCCGCCTCAGCGTGGCTTGATGAGCGGTGCCATGTCCGTGCCCAGGATTTGAACCGGTGAAACCTTAGGCCGCCCAAGTGGAGCACGTGAACTTAACCAGTCGGCCACGGGGCCGGCCCCTAAGCAATCTTAATTTTGTCCAGATACATGTTAGAAACAAATTTTTAGGTCTTAGGCTAAGCTCATTTATTTTCAACCCTGAACCGTCTCCTCTCACTTTCTAACGCAAAGCTCTGACCCATTCTTGTTTTTACTTCCATTATTTATAAATCCTGACTACCTAACAAAAATACATGAGGTCTAAAACTCATAGCACGTAAGGCAGAATTGTAAAAATATTTACAAATACAGATTTCTCTAAGAAAAGCTTAGGAAAAAATAGATGAATTCTTTTCACAGAATATGTTTTCATCTTTACTACCTCCTTCAGAACCCAAGGACTCTAACTTTGACTCCCCTAAATCAAAAGCACCGTTTAAAATATCTATTCAAAGTTGTGAGGAGCCAACTTGGATTTTGATGGAAAGTGACACCTCTCTATGAGTAAGTTTCTGTTCCATCATTTCAAAACCTTATCATAATAATAGTGATGATAGTAATAGCTCACGTTTATTGAGTTCTCTTTTTCTAGGCATTATGTAAACTAAAGTGACAAATTCCTTAATTCTTTGGAGGCATCTTAATGTACTTAAAACAGCTTTTCAAAAAGAAATCAACTTAATGGTTGATTTCTTTTTGAAAAGCTGTTTTAAGTAACTAGATAATTTTTTTTTGTGGTCCACAAGGTTCCTTGTAGGTAGAACAGGGTCACTGATAGTAATAGTTTGAAGTTTGATAATAAATATTTATGATTTTGTGAAATACTATTCTGGTAAATATGATGAAATAGACATGACAGCCTGCTGTTTACATGCTTTCCTTAGTTTTGAGGGTAGACGCTTGGATCTTGAAACAGGCTTTACCAGTATTACAGCTCAGCAGAAATGCAGCTGAAGCTCAAAGTTCTCTTTTTGCTCCTCTGTTTGGTGGTTTTGTACACCCCCTGTATTTACGGAAGAAGCTAAGTTTATGCAGGAGACCAAAGCTTCCTCAAACCGTGTGGGTGGTGAAATCTTCCTCTCAAAAGTGCACAGAGGGCTTCTTAGGATTTTAGATTTTTCTTTAGTTATTTGGTTTATCTTGATCTCCAGATTTATATGTCTTACGGTTAAAACAGTATGCTGCGTAAACCTTATATTAAAAAAGTAGCTTACAAAAAAGGTATATGGAAAGATAATTTTGGCTTGGTATATATATAATTACAGAGTCAGCGTCAAGTTACGCTTTCCTTTCAGATATAAATACCTCTCAGGTATCTGGTTCATCTTCAAGCTCAAGAGAAAAATAAAAGACATTACAGAGACCCCTAGAAAATTCGCAGTTGTCATTAGAGATTGTTGAATTGGAAGAAATTAGAGTTGGTGGCATTTAATTTCAGACTAATAAAATTAATGGAGGTTTATCTAATTGTGAAAGTTCCTTATACTTGCCCATTTCTAGATTGGGTGGATATTTTTGTATCATTTATTACCTCTGGGAAGTAAAAGGGTATAATTTTAATGCCATTGCAGTTCTGCTTATTGGTGTGTGGCTTGTTCTTGTTGAACTGTGTCTAGAAACTAAATCTGTGTTCTTTTTGTTGTGTTTGAAATTTTTTGTGTTTTTATTATATTATTGTTTACAGAATTTGTCTGGTCTTGAGCGTTTAAGTAATTGCACTAGCAGATCTTTTGGTGTGGTAGATCTTAGTGGCAAGTTTTATTGTTTTCCTAGTAATAAATGTTCTTTGTTAAAAAAAAACACACCTAAAAACAATGCAAAAAAGTGAAAGGTTTTCTTCCCCACATGTACATGTGTTTACTATATGATTTCAGTTTTTTTCCCCCAAAATTATAGTTAACACTTGTGCTTGCTAAATGCTTTCCGTATATTAACCCATTAAACCTTCACAACCCTGTGAACACACCTTATGAAGTAGGTTGTATTTTATATCCATTTGCAGCTGAAGAAACTGAGGCGAGGAGAAGTAACTAGCCAGAGAGTGCACTGAGAGCTGAGCCCGGTAGTCTTGCTCCAGGGTTTGTGTTTTACCCCTGTATGCCTCTGGGAGCTTACCGTGCATATTATTCTGCAGTTTGCTTTCTTTCTTTTTTTTTTTTTAAAGGTTTTATTTTTCTCTTTTCTCCCAAAGCCCCCCTGTGCATAGTTGTGTATTTTTTTAGTTGTGGGTCCTTCTAGCTGTGGCGTATGGGACGCCGCCTCAGCATGGCCCGATGAGTGGTGCCATGTCTGAGCCCAGGATTCAAACTGGGCTCGAAACCCTGGGCCACCAGAGCAGAGCGCGAGAACTTAACCACTTGGCCATGGGGCCGGCCCCATGCAGTTTGCTTTCTTAATGATGCATGATGGACAGCTTTCTGTGCCCCTATACCTCCGTCTTAATAACTGTGTAGTCCAGGATAGGTATGCTATAACTTAAATGTCTTTCAGACTTAATCTTTTTTAATATTGTGAATCTCAGTAATGATTTCAAGTAATATTTGAAAAAGTCAAAGTTTTTGAAGTGGAATAGTGAGGATACATTAGTATTTTTAAGTAAGGCATATTAGCTGTCCAGGTGTTTTGATATTCTCTCAGTTAAACCCTGAGCTTAACCCACAAGCCATTTGTTATGCATGAATTTCATTATTTTTGTGGTTAGTGTGTCTTCTGTAGCTCTGGAAAATTAGTAGTGTGTTGGGGGTAAAATTGACATCTGTTTCGATTTTACTGACTTTTGGTAGGATCTGGAATTTTGATGTCATGACAGAAAGTCTATTGTAGTGTTAACTTGAATTCTGAATACTCTGGCCTTTTATTACTTGTATCTTCATAGTGTGCGTTTTGGTACCCTGTACTTGTGCCAGGAATAGGTGATACTAAGTCGATTCTTTTTTCTAGTGTTTTACTTTTGTTTCAGATACACCAACTAAAGATAAAAAGTATCACATTTTTTCCTTACTGATATGCATTTTTTCCCTGCTTTTTCTCCCCAAATCCCCCCAGTACATAGTTGTATATATATATATATTTTTTTTGAGGAAGATTAGCCCTGAGCTAACTGCTGCCAATCCTCCTCTTTTTGCTGAGGAAGACTGGCCCTGAGCTAACATCCGTGCCCATCTTCCTCTACTTTCTATGTGGGACGCCTACCACAGCATGGCTTGCCAAGCGGTGACATGTCCGCACCTGGGATCTGAACTGGCGAACCCCGGGCCGCCGAAGTAGTGGAACGTGTGAACTTAACCACTGCACCACCAGGCCGGCCCCCATAGTTGTATACTTTAGTTGTGGGTCTTTCTAGTTGTGACATGTGGGATGCCACCTCAGTGTGGCCTGACAAGCAGTTCCATGTCTGTGCCCAGGATCCGAACCAGTGAAACCCTGGGCCACTGCAGTGGAGCATGCTAACTTAACCACTTGGCCACGGGTCCAGCCCCTGATATGCATTTCTTAATTGTGAGGAAATATCTTTTTTAGTACATTAATAATTATTTCAAATATGGTTCATTGGAAAGTTAGTAGATATTTTCAACTTAAATTTAGTTACTATTCTTTATTCATTTTGGAACTGAGTTAGCAGCAGCTTGGCTGATTCCTAATTTGGCTGAAGAGCACTGCTCTTCGTCATTCAGTCATTTATTTATTAATTTTTTATAAATGAAAACTTATTCAGCACCTGTGAAATGCCATTCCCTCTGCTAAGTAATGGGGATACTAAGATGACCATGTCCCTACTTCAGGGAACATGGAATTTTGTTGAGAAAACAGCGTTTTGTTGGAAATAGTGTAAAATGCTATGATAGAGATGAGCCCAAAGGAGAAAGTATCTGAGTCAGGAGAATGGACAGTAAAGTCTCCTCTGTTTGAGCTGAGTCCTGCTGCCTAAGTGGGGTTTAACTGGCCGTTGAAAGGAGTGATCAAACGATTCTAAATAGAGAGTATATAGAAGTCTGCTTTGTGAAAACCACTCAAAATTGTCATTAGAATGTCATGTATCCCTATGAGAATGTACACCCCTTGTTCATGAGTGCCTAGCACATCGTAGGTGTTTAATAAATACCTGGTGAAGAGAGGAGGGAAGGAAGTGTGTTAAAGCTTACTGTGCTTGTCTATCCATTTTTTGGAAGGAGATGAGCTCATTATTTTTAATACCTGACAATTTTTAGATCATGTAATTTAACAAAACATTATAAAATCAGTAAGAAAACTATTCCTACATTGAAGGAGATTTCCTTGTGCTTGTAAGGAGAAGCACAGGTAGACAAATGATTGTAATTCAACATGATTATTTGTATTTATAAAAAATATTTTGGGGCTGGCCTGGTGGCGCGGCGGTTAAGTGCGCACGTTCTGCTTCGGCGGCCCAGGGTTCGCCAGTTCGGATCCCGGGTGCAGACATGGCACCGCTTGGCAAGCCATGCTGTGGCAGGCGTCCCACATATAAAGTAGAGGAAGATGGGCATGGATGTTAGCTCAGGACCAGTCTTCCTGAGCAGAAAGAGGAGGATTGGCAGCAGTTAGCTCAGGGCTAATCTTTCTCAAAAAAAATAAAATAAATTTGCCAAGGACACCCCTCTCTTGTATGGATTGGTTTGATCCCTGGAAAGTAGTGGGTAATTTAAAATAAATTCTCCAGGCCGGCCCCGTGGCTGAGTGGTTAAGTTCACATGCTCCGCTTTGGCAGCCCAGGGTTTTGCTGGTTCAGGTCCTGGGCTCGGACATGACACCGCTCATCAAACCATGCTGAGGTGGCACCCCACATGCCACAACTAGAAGGACCCACAACTAAAAATACACAACTATGTACCAGGGGGCTTTGGGGAGAAAAAGGAAAAATAAAATCTTTAAAAAAATAAAGAATAAAATAAAGTAAATTCTCAAATTAGAATTAGTTGAATGATAAAATACAGGAGCTAAAATTGTAGCAGGTCATTAGAAAAAGGCAGTCATGTCTGTTTTTTGCCCTATCACGTTAATATAGTACATATATGCTATGAAGAAAAGTGCGTATATAATAAAAAAAGTGACTGACAGTTCTGTCAAGGTGTAGGCATCAGTATATAAAAATGTTTCCCATACTTAATCCTCAAGTAACATGATTTTTCCAAAATATGCATGCCACTGGTACTATTATTTATTTAATGTCTTTTTTTATGGACACAGTTCAAAAAATATTTTTAAAGAAGCTTTATGTTACTACTGTAACGAAAGGCTAACGTCTCTTACCCTAAATAGAAGACAACTTAAATATAATGAAAACAAAATAGTGTTGTAAAACCCAGCTAGCTGCTGTTTGCAGAAGGTGCTGAATTTGAGGCCTGCTATCCCTTAATTAAAAAGAGAGATTATCAAGTGTTAGAGAAGGGTTGAAGACAAATTGGCACCCTGCTTAGATTTTTTTCGTGATGATGTAAGTAGACGGACTGAAAGAGACTTGAAATTGGAGTAACTTTCCCACTGAGTGATTTGGTGTTATGTAGTGTCATGAGGGAGGAAGGGATGCTCTCTGTTGAGAGGGAGCAGTTCCTCCAGAGTTTCACAGAGAGGAGAGATTTGGGGGCTGGGCCTTAAAAGGGAAATGTGAGTTCACTTGAAAATAAGGAGGATATGGGCCTCCTAGGCGTCTATAATAGCATTTGCAAATTGGAGACTTTAGGATATAGTATGGCGGCAACATCTGATTTGGAGGAAGTGGAGAAATGGTGGGAGATGAAGTAGGAGATGTAAAAAGAAGGCTTTGTGGTTGCGAGCTTGATGTCATGTAGCAGATTGTGGACGTTGTCCTGAAGGCAGTGGGGAGTAGCATGACAGGATTCGTGCTTTAGGAAGATTGCTTCAGCAGCAGCAAGGAGAGACCAGGAAGGACACTATGGAGATGTAGTGTGAAGGAGTGGCTGGGAGGAACGTGATAATCTTGAATATTCTGTAACCTTTTCTAATAGTGAGCTATTTTTATCCTGTGCTCCCAGCCTAGAAGAAGGCAGATGTTATGCCAAGAGCACAGATTACTCTGACATGTTGGTTGCTATCCTGGCTCACCTGCTCACAGAAAATCGCAGTTGCATAGAGAAAGAGCAAGGTGACCAAGATGTTCTCGAACCAGCTGGGGGAACTTGGATCTTTTGGAAGACTCATAGAGTGTTAATTATGGGAAGGGATAGCACCCATATCGTCTAATCCCTTTTTCTCCATTGAAAAACTGAATTCTAGAAAGATTATATAAATTACCAGAAATTATATAGCTAGTTTTGAGCTCATTGCATGATAGTATTATGAAGATTAAGTGTGTAAAGTTCTTAGAACCATACCAGGCACAATTTCAGTTTATAAAATGTTTTCTCATATGATGCTGAATTGTGAATAACGCCACATGCACCCTTGTCACCAGAGTTGGAAACTTCTGCCTCACCTTCTTATATGTAGGTGTCAACAAATCTTATGTTTTCTACCTCCTAACCTCTCTCAAATTTCTGTTCTTTCTGTTGCCACTGCAACATTCTTGCCTGTCGAAGTCTTTCTTCATCTAGTTTCATCCCCACCTGCTCATCCTTTTCCTTACTGCCAGAGTTTATGTTCTCAGATAGAGATTTAATTATGTTCGTCTCCTGTTTAAAACTCATCCCATCGCCTACAGTGCAGAATCCATGTTTTTTAACTCTGGCCTCTGTCTCTGTAGACTTGTGTCTCCTTATACTCTCCTGCCCTACCCCCAGCCTTACTCTTAACACACACAAACACACATGTCCCCAAACTGGAGCAAACCATGTGTAGTTCTCTAAATATACTCTATGTTACACGCTTCTGTGCCTTTGCTTGGTTGGCTCCCCCTATCTGCTCCCACCCACCATCCTCTTTATATCTGGCAAATACTTGTCTCCCTGCTCCCTCCTGCCCCCCAAATACTTGTCTTTTGTGACTAGGTGCAGGTGTCTAACTCCTCAATTATTCTGTCTCTTTTGTCCCTGCTCTACACTCTACAGTCTTGTAGCATAATACCCAGAACATTTTGGGGCAGCCATTTGCTTGCATGTCTGCCTCATTCTAGTAGATTAGAAAGTCTTTGAGGACACACACTAGGTTTTATCCTTTCTTATATCCCTAGTACCTAATATGTTGCTTGTAATAAATGTAGATATTGTGTCCACGTTTTATGGATGAAAAAAACAGGTTCAGAGAATATGCATTTTGTGCCCAAAGTAACAGAACTAATTAATGAAGCATACAGATCTTTGAGTTCATTTCAGTACTGTTTTTGTTAACTATGGTACTTCTCATTGTGACAACCATTTGTTCAATGCTTTTGTTCTTAGACTAAGGGGATGTTAGAGTTCCCACATGGAAGTCTACAAAGTTGTATACTGTATGCATTTTCTGTAGACTGAGTTAATAAAATTATATATATATATGTATGTCACCAATTTTTTTTTGAGTGTACACAGATACTTTTGTGACTGCCTTAATAACAAATCATCTTGGTGAAGTAGGCATACTTAGATCTTTTGAGAGGAAACAATATGAGGGTCTTAACGATACAGGAGATTTGGAATAACAGCTTTGCATAATTTGCTAGGGAATTGATAAGGTACAAGAAAGTGTTTTTTGAAATCAATTAAATTCAGGTTAGATGGTAATATCTCAAATTTTCCTAGTCATCAGTAGTCCATTAAAATAAAAGAAAGTTAAAAAATTTCTGAAATCAAACAAAAGTTGTTAAATGTATTTCTTTTAAATAAGGTGGTTTTAAATATATTTCCAGCCGCTGCCATAAAAATATGTAATTCTTTTTTTTTTTTTGCCTTAGCACCAGAAGTACTTATTTCATGTAAATGAATGTTTCATTGGATCTCTAAACATACTGAGAGTTCTGTGGTCTAGGTTGTCATCTTTTTTAGAATCTGAATTCACACAAATTGTATTTTATCAATTCCAAATAGATCCATTAAAGTTACTTATGAATCTGATTGCTTGGGACAACGTTTTCCCCCCAGTTTTATTGAGATATAATTGACATAGAAGATTTGTAAGTTTAAGGCATATAATGTGATGATTTGATATATGTATATATTGCAAAATGTTTATCACAGTAAGATTACTTAGCACATCCTTCACCTCGTGTAATTACCATTTTCTTGTTGTTATGGTGAGAACATTAAAGCTCTACTCTCATAGCGACTTCAAGTGTACAATCATGATGTTTAATTCTTAGAAGTATTTTTCTAATTTAATGACTGTCTGCTGTCTGGACACAGTGTTGTATTCTGTTATCTGGGCCGCAGGCACTTCTCTTGTTGATATGAAACATGTGGTCTGGCAGGCATTCTGGGTTCAAGGGTACAGCTTAAATAATAATGCTTTAAATTATGTGCTATTTGTGTCAGTTTGTTTAGCTACTGGATTAATGAGGATTGTGTGATTTCATTCATTCATTTGACAAATATTTATTTAACTCCTGCTGTGAACCAGGCCCTCTCCTCAGCTCTGAAATTAACGCTGAGTGAAGAGAACAGACAAGCCTTGGCCCTGGTGGCCCTTATCTTTTAGTGGAGGAGTCATACTTTAAGCATGATGAACATGCAAGTAGCTGTTATCTGTAATAGAATGTGAGATAGGGACAAGTGCTTTGAAAAAAGGCCAAGAGGGTATAGGAAGTGATAGTTTCTATTTTAGAAAGAGTTGTCTGAGGAGGCCTTTCTGAATAGATGTTTGAGCAGAGAGACCTGAATGAAGTTAAAGGAAGTTTATTGTAAAGTAATGAAGTAAAATGAAGTTTACTAGCCTTGTAAAGATATCTGGAGGAATAGCCTTCCAGACAGGGATCAGCAAATGTAGAGGCTTTGAGGAAGGGACATGCTTGGCCTGTTCAAGCAAGAAGGCCAGTGTGTCCGGAGCTGTGTGAGCAAGAGCAGAATGGCAGGAGATGAGGTTGGAGAAGTAGCCAGGGCTAGATCATGGTGGACCTTCAGATTTCATTCTAGGTGTAAAATAAGCCTTTGGATGATTTCTAGGAGGGGAATAAGTGATCTGACTTAAGTTTAAAGGATACTCTATGCTGTAGAGGACAGACTCTAGTAGTACAAGAAAGGAAGCAGGGAGATGAGCTAGGAATTGGTGCTTATAGACCTTCAGGCGCGAGAGAAGGGAGGTGATGAGAAGTACTCAGATTTGAGATGTATTTTGAAGGTAGAGTCAACAGGATATGTTGATTGTTTGCAATGTGAAGAGAGCAGTCGCGGAAACTCCAGTGTTGAATAGAGCTGGACTGGAAGGACATACACAAGGATTTTACAGTGGCTGTCTCTGAGCAGTCGCCTTGTTAGGAGCTTTTCTTTTTATCTTTTTGCTTTTCACTATTTACCAGTTTTTCCCGACTGAACCTGTAATGCTTCTGTAATAAAAAAAATAGAGATTATTTAAATTAGAGTTAACCACTGTACTAAATGTAGCCTAATTCTTAAAGCGTTCTCTCCCTTTTGATTTTGGAAAACAATTTAAGTGACATAAAATTTTCCAATTTGTCTTTTTACTCTTAGCCTTTGTACTTTTCCCACATTTGAAGATGGTGAAGCTGGATATTCATACTCTGGCCCATCACCTTAAGCAGGAACGCTTATATGTAAACTCTGAGAAACAGCTCATTCAGAGGCTCAATGCAGATGTGCTTAAGACAGCTGAGAAGTTGTATCGTACAGCATGGATTGCTAAGCAACAGAGAATTAATTTGGATCGGCTTATCATAACCAGGTAAAGAAAAAGTTTTGAGGTCTTAAATTTTGTGAACATTATAATTCTGTACTGACTGCCAACTGTAAATAAATGAATATATATCCAACAAAGTGTGTGGTTTAAGTTAGTTTAAATCAGTATCAAGATGAGTCTGTGCTTATTTTATTAACTTAAGCATTAATATTTTATTCCACACCAGTTGATTTGTATCTTTGTATATATAATTTTATATATATATATATATATTTTTTTTTAAAGATTGGCACCTGGGTTAACAACTGTTGCCAATCTTTTTTTTTTGTTTGTTATTTTCTGCTTTATATCCCCAACCCCCCCCTGTACACAGTTGTATATCTTAGTTGCAGGTCCTTCTAGTTGTGGGATATGGGATGCTGCCTCAACGTGGCCTGATGAGCGGTGCCATGTCCGCGCCCAGGATCTGAACCCTGGGCCGCTGCAGCGGAACGCGGGAACTTAACCACTCGGCCACGGAGCTGGCCCCTAATTTTATATTGTTATAGAGAA
The DNA here is from genome assembly GCF_021613505.1 of Equus quagga. Taxonomy (NCBI): domain Eukaryota; kingdom Metazoa; phylum Chordata; class Mammalia; order Perissodactyla; family Equidae; genus Equus; species Equus quagga. Next base: position 86,808,726 of record NC_060267.1, read on the forward strand.
TAAATTGTTTTGTGTTCTACTTTTCTCCCAATATTTAATATATACATTTCTAAGTTTTACTGTTGTGTATCTACTTTTCAGTTTTAGAAACCTCAGTTTTCACTGCGTTAATACCTCATTGTTCCAAGAAGTAGTTTTTAACTGTAGGAATAGTGGTGTGATGTATGATGTTGAGAAAAGAAGCCAGACACAGAAGAGTTCATATGTGATTCCGTTTATATGAAGTTCAAAAAGAGGCAGGACTAATCTTTGATGATAGAATCAGAATAATGGTTACTTCTTGATACTTTTCATCGAACCTGATTTAATATGAGGAATTTGTCCTCCTGTGTACTTTTTGGGTTTGTCTTTCTTTACCCATTCAGATGCTGGTGGTCTAAAAGATTCAGAGTGATCTCATTGCTTGGGACCATAATCAACTCATATTTCCATGTTTTAGTATATTTGTTATATTATGTTAATTTTATTATTTTGCTTGTTTGCTTATCTTTTTAGTGCTGAAGCTTCTCCTGCTGAATGTTGCCAACATGCCAAGATTTTGGAAGATACACAGTTTGTTGATGGATATAAGCAATTGGGGTTTCAGGAGACTGCTTATGGAGAATTCTTGAGTCGATTAAGGGAAAATCCTCGTCTTATTGCCTCCTCTTTGGTTGCTGGAGAGAAACTTAATCAGGAGAACACACAAAGTGTTATTTACACAGTTTTTACCTCCCTCTATGGCAACTGCATTATGCAAGAAGATGAAAGCTACCTCCTTCAGGTTTTGAGATACTTGATTGAATTTGAACTTAAAGAAAGTGACAACCCCAGGCGACTTTTGAGGAGAGGAACTTGTGCCTTCAGCATCTTATTCAAACTTTTTTCTGAAGGACTGTTTTCTGCCAAACTTTTCCTCACAGCTACTTTACATGAGCCAATCATGCAACTGCTTGTTGAAGATGAAGATCACCTGGAAACAGATCCAAACAAGCTAATTGAGAGGTTCTCCCCATCTCAGCAGGAAAAACTCTTCGGGGAGAAAGGCTCAGATAGATTCAGGCAAAAGGTCCAAGAGATGGTGGATTCCAACGAGGCCAAACTGGTGGCCTTGGTGAACAAATTCATTGGTTATCTCAAACAGAACACGTACTGCTTCCCACACAGTTTGAGGTGGATTGTGTCACAGATGTACAAAACCCTCTCCTGTGTAGACAGACTGGAAGTTGGGGAGGTCAGGGCAATGTGTACTGATCTCCTGTTGGCTTGCTTCATTTGTCCCGCAGTTGTCAATCCAGAACAGTATGGAATAATTTCTGATGCTCCTATTAATGAGGTGGCAAGATTTAATCTGATGCAGGTATGCTTTGGTATTATTATTAATGTGGCATTCAATTTAAAAGCAGTTGATTGGGCAGTGGGGCTGGGAACAGAAAATAGGACAGCCGTTTCTTTTCCTCAAACTGTCCTAAATATTTGCTTCTTAAGAAATGAAAGCAGTCATATTGGGATTTAAAAACCTTGTAGTCATATTTTGTGTTGGTTTTTAAATGGATTCCTCACAAACTTGAATGTTGATTCGATTTTCTAGAGCAAGTCTGCCCTTCCTTTTCCATAATTTCAAAATCCAGAATGATTGAAAACTGAGAGTGTCTTTAATACTTCATTTGGTAGCAAAACCTAACCTGAACTATAATGAGGCTATTGATAATTGTCAGTCCCCATTTAGTGCTAATGAATACTCATGTTTTGCTGCAGAAATATTAATGTGTTTGATTACAGGGTGCCACCCTACATACTGGACATGTACATATATTCGCTAACCAAATTTTCTAAAATCTCCATATTTTGAAATCTGAAACTCTTCTGGACCTAAGAGTTTCAAAAAGAGGACTTCTGGATCTATAGTAACGCCCCCCCCCCCCCCCCACCTCCCAGTCATCTGAACTGCTGAAATCATGTTCTTGTTTCTTAAGGAAATCTTTAATTGTATTTTATCCCCCACATATACTGTAAAAAAGAGACTGGCTTTATTTGGAATAGAATATATCTTTGGATGATTTTTTTTTAATGATAAGCTTTTTTTCATGGTGAATTCTATCACATTGGGATGTTTAGCAATTAACTATATAGAAATCCTTGAAATAAAGTTAAAAATTTTTTATCATCTGTGAGGCACTAAATTTATTCTTATGATAATATAGTTATAGTTTTTATTCTTTTCATTCCAATAGAGATTGAATCACTTATATTCAAAATGAGTAAAATGGGGGATTGTCCCAGATATTTAGAAGATGATGCCGTAGGATGTTAACTTTCAGCAAAGTGTCTTTAAGGAGGGTGAATTAACATTTCACTTTTGGCAGTAAGGAATTTGCTCCATATATTAATATTTACTTTTTAAATAGCTTATATTCCATATGAATTGTTTGCTTTTAAATGTAGGGAAAAAAACATTCTACCTTGAGTACTTTGTGAACTATGTCGGGATACGTACTTAATATTAACTTGAAATAGTTTGAGGCAGTTTTTACACGTTAATTTTGAAATTTCTAAACGCATGAAAAGTATAATATCAGAAACAAAGGTATTGTACTTTTATTCCTAATGTTGATATAATATGTATTAAAGAGAAATTAAAGGAGAATTTTCTACTTATTCTCTGTAACTCTTTTTTTTTTTTCATTTGAGGAAGATTAGCCCTGAGCTAACTACTGCCAGTCCTCCTCTTTTTTGCTGAGGAAGCCTGGCCCTGAGCTAACATCCAGGCCCATCTTCCTCTGCTTTGTGTGTGGGACGCCTACCACAGCATGGTGTGCCAAGCGGTGCCATGTCCGTACCCGGGATTCGAACCGGCAAATCGCAGGCTGCTGAGAAGCAGAACGTGCGAACTTAACCGCTGTGCCACCCGGCCGGCCCCTATTCTCTGTAACTCTTGACCTAAATATAGTAAAAGCTGACATAGACAAGATCCACATTTTATTTGGGACCTTATTTTGTGTGCCTGGTCAGGTGGTGTGAATGTTGTTATGAAGTAGGAGTTTAGCGCAGAATGGAAGAGCTTCCATAGAGAGGAATTGTTGAGTACCTATAGCCTGTGTCTCCCTACCGCTGCTTTGGTTGCAGGTCGGCCGCCTCTTACAGCAGTTAGCAATGACTGGGTCTGAAGAGGGAGATCCCCGGACAAAGAGCAGCCTTGGAAAATTTGACAAAGTAAGAATGAATACTATGTCGTGTGAAATACGGTTTATAAAAAATTCTGCCAAAGTATTAGCGAAACTATTCTCTTTATTCAATCTTGACCTTTGGTGATGTACAAATTAAATATTCTTTTTAATTACCCTTGGTATAGCTGTAGAGGATACAGTGTTGGATCAGCAGCATTAAGGAAGCTGTCACTAAAGATTACTAATTCTCACTTAAAGAAGTGTTGAGGAGATGCCATTGTAATGAGAACCAAAGAGCTATTAAGATTATTTTATTTTAAGAAGTTTAATTAAAAAAAATTGTTGCTAAGTCAAATCAGCAATACTCATATAATTTTAAGTATACTTCATAAGTTAATATCTATGGCATTGTTCTGTTAGTTTAATTAAATAAAACTTTAGTCATGTTTGAGTAGGCTGTACATTCAATCTAGGTTAAAATTCAGAGGTTATACAGTGAAATTTCCCCTCGCCTTCTGATCTCTAGCCTTCGTTTCCTCCCCCAAAGGTTTTTGATGTTATCAATCTTTTGTGCATCCTTCAAGAGGTCTGTGTGTATACAGGCGAATTCCTGCTTATGTCTTCCCAGTCACCCATCCCTCCCTTTTCACAAATGGTCGGATAGTGTGTGCACTGTTCTGCATCGTTTGTTTCACTTACCAGAATACCTTGGAGATTATTCTTTATCAATTCATAAAGAGTTTAATTTTCGTAAATATTTGGTTTAATATAATTTTCAAGAAGAAAAACTTTTTGCATGCTTGTCCACCTTAATCAGAAATTTTGTTCCCTTATTGTGAAGGGGAGGTATTTCAGTGATCTTTTCTTGTTTTAACAGAGCTGTGTTGCCGCTTTCCTTGATGTTGTGATTGGGGGCCGTGCAGTGGAGACGCCGCCAATGTCCTCCGTTAATCTTCTGGAAGGGTTGAGCAGAACTGTGGTTTATATCACCTACAGTCAGCTTATTACTCTGGTAATGGCTTTATTCTTTAATAGGATTTTCTCAAAAGTCATTTATCTAAGCACAGGCAGAGTCATAGATGAGTACGTTGTGTGTATATTATGTTTGAAAAATTGATTTCAGTAGGGAATGTCCTTTTACTTTTGCCAGGTGAATTTTATGAAGAGTGTGATGTCTGGAGATCAACTGAGAGAAGATAGAATGGCTCTTGACAATTTATTGGCAAACCTCCCGCAGGCAAAGCCAGGCAAAAGCAGCAGTTTGGAGATGACTCCCTACAATACTCCTCAGCTGTCTCCAGCAACCACTCCAGCAAATAAAAAGAACCGATTGCCGATAGGTAAAGAGGCTTTCTCGTGTTAGAGCTTTCCGTTAAACTTAATAGTCCTTTTGTAGCCTTTGTTATTGCTCCATGTTGGGAATATAGTTTTAAATAATTTGGAAAAACCTTTCCTTCGTGTTTACTGATAGTAATTCAGTTTTTTAAAAATTGCACCAGATTAATTAAGGTTTATCAGTAGGCCTTAGCTTTACCTAGACATACTTTTCCTAAGTAATTGAAGTCATGCCACCTACAATATTCTTTGTTTATATTTTAGTATCTTTTCTTGGAAAATTTTAGAAGAGTTGTTATAAGTAGTCATTCTTCGAATTATATAGCCCTGTCCTTTCTACAAAGTTCTAAATAATGTAATAAAATAATATCGTTTTAAGAGCCAGTCTGGTGGTGTAGTGGTTAAATTTGCATGCTCCACTTTGGTGGCCTGGGGTTTGCAGGTTTGGATCCTGGGCACAGACCTATGCACTGCTTATCAAGTCATGCTGTGGCAGGCATCCCACATATAAAATAGAGGAAGATGGGCACAGCTGGTAGCTCAAGACCAATCTTCCTCAGCAAAAAAAGAGGAGGATTGGTGGCAGATGTTAGCTCAGGGCTAATCTTCCTCAACAAAAAAGAAAAAAATTATTTTAGAAGTTTATCAGTAAAGTTGCAAAACATATTTACTATTTTTACATTATTATTAATAATTGGCCTTTTATCAACTGAGCTATCTTTGTTATTTTACAAAATAAAGCAAAAGTTTCATTTTATTTTGTTTATTCATTTATTTATGAATTAGGTTTAATTAAGCTGTGTTCACTTAGAAAACACCCATTATCTCTCTCTCTCTATGTATATATGTGCAAAAAAAATTAATTGAGCATATACCATGTACCAAACGCTAGGTAAGCACTTCATAAATGTTGTTTCATTTAATCCATGCAAAAAGAGTAAGTGTAATCACTCTCCTGCAGGTGGGGCACTGTGTTAGCCACTAGAGATACAGAGACCATTAGGACATGCCCTCACTCTCAAGTTAGTTGCTGATAGTCTAGTTGGGGAGAGCAAGAAGAGACCATTAAACCTTCAGCACACTAAGTGTCTGCTGAAGATAAGCACAGAAGGTTGTGGGAAGCCTAACTTAGCCCCGGGGAGTGATGGTATCAGAAGATCCTGGAGCAGGTGAAGCCTGTACTTTCTTTTGAAGGATGAATGGGAGTTAGAAAAAGTAAACAAGATAGGGAAGGAATGTTTAGGCCAAGGGAACAAAGTGTTTTAGTGCCAATTTTTTAATGATAATAAGGAGCTCTGCAATAGTTAGTGAACATGAATGGTTATTGTATTTTATACATTTTGAAGAATGGGATTTCATTTTTAAACTTCCATGAGCTAATTTGCTTAGAACTGTCAGTTTCTTAAAATTAATCTACTTTATTTTATTTTTATTTTTACTTTTGGTGAGGAAGATTGGCCCTGAGCTAACATCTGTTGCCAGTCCTCTTTTTGCTTGAGGAAGATTGTTGCTGAGCTAACATCTGTGCCAGTCTTCCTCTATTTTGTATGTGGGTTGCCTGCCACAGCATGGCTTGATGAATGGAGTGCAGGTCTGCCCCCGGGATCTGAACCTAGGAGCCCTGGGCTGTCAAAGCGGAGCGTGCTGAACTTAACCACTATGCCACTGGGCTGGCCCCAGATTTATCTACTTTCCCTTTAGCAGAATATGGAGTAATATCAATGACAGGAGCATGGCATCATATTCTTTAAGTGTTTGGCTTTCATCATACCCAAATGCCAATTTTCAGAATTAAAAATAGAAAAAAAACGAAGTTTGACACTCAGTGATTTCTAACATTTTAGGTTATTTGCACTTTGTTAACTTGAAGAAAGCAGTGGGTTTTTGGTAAATCAGAGATTTTTTTCCTGCATTATTCGCTCCTGTACATTACTTCTTTCATTTCTTGTCATCCAGAAGTGTCATTAAATATGGGTGTGATGGAAAGTAAATTTCAAATGTTTGTATAGTCATATGACCTGGTCATTGAATTTGTTTCATATTTTTAAAAATGTGTCCATTATTCAGAGGGTTGATTTTCTTTCTGTTTAATGCTTTCACAACCCAGGACAACAGTTAGCAGCCATCACTGCCTGGGGTTCCTCAGCCACGAATCTTACCACTCATGTTACTCTAGTAACCCCATTTGGTGGGTACTAGGCTGTTCTTCCTCTTCCTGTATAACTTTTATTTAAGAAATAGTTTATAAAAGTGTGCTCCATGTGCATGTTGCTTTTGCTTTATGTAAATTGCTACATGAATTTTGATTACTTGCGTTTTTATAAATTGTAAAGTTAGTTACTTAAGGTTCATGAAGTTGAGTTTAAGTTCACAATTCAGTACAAGATAGTGAGAGTGAGCAAATAAAGGTGTGAGGGACCCTGTTCTGACTTCTGGAAGCTGATGTGCACTCTGAAGTTTGAGAGAAAGAGTGATTAATGACAGATCCGCAGCACTGTGGGGAGGATGAGTGTGTGTTTTTCTGTCTTCAGGTGGGTCAGTGTTCACTCAAAGTGAAGCTGAAAGACTCCTGTTACTGTAGAGGGTTTTTGCTTTATGTTTGTCCTTTTGGTTGTTTTGCACTGAAAGAAAATTTCTATATGGTATTCTGATTGTATTGAATTTCATTGCCCTCTGAAAGAAAATTGAAACTCATCACAGATTAAAACTCATAAATTGTCACAAACTATATAAATCTTTCAGTGTCCAAAAGTTCTTATAAGGTCTACAGGATGAGTTATTTTAGAAAAAAGTATCACTTGTTTACTTATAGGTAGGGGGAAAAAACACCCCAAAATAATTACATCTTTTATTAGTTTAGAATATTTCCATAAAGCAGAAAGGAAACTTATTCAAATATAGTCAAATCTTCTCTCTTGTGTTTTTGGAAAGAGTTTAATACATTTCAGGAAAGGGGCTGGCCCCATGGCCGAGCGGTTAAGTTCATGTGCTCCGCTTCAGTGACCCAGGGTTTCACCAGTTCGAACCCTGGCGTGAACATGGCACCTCTTATCACGCCATGCTGAGGTGGCGTCCCACATGGCACAACTAGAAGGACCCACAACTAAAAATACACACTATGTACCAGGGGGCTCTGGGAGAAAAAGGAAAAATAAAATCTTAAAAAAAAAAGTACATTTCAGGAAAAACAATGTGTTTTCAAAAACTGATTCTGGTTTTGTCATCAGTTGCCTAGTTAAGGTATATTACTTTATATGGCTATTAGATTTCTATATGAAGTTTTCTAATGCCTATAAGTTATTAGTATGGGAGATCTGTGGCAATTAAATCATTTCATAGGAGAAATAGTTGAAGCCATCTTGGAAAGATAAGAAATAAGGTAATCTTTTCTTGTCACCCCTAGTCTTGAGTTGATTGGTATGCGTCTGCTGTTCTGCAGGTGTGATCATCCGTGTGTCACTCCCTGTCAGGTGAACATGGATCGTTGTTTCTGATTATCACTTTTGAAAGAGAATCTGCATTAGTCATCAGTAGATTAACTGGGAAGATGTAGGGTTTTTTTCCTTACTCATATTCTCCCTAGTCTTTTTTTGTGCATGTGCAAATGTTCTACATTAATAGAAAATATATTTTTGTATTTAGTGTGCTATTTTCTTCATTTTTTCTTTTTCTCTAAATGATCTTATTTGAAAATTTTTTTTTTAGCAACTCGGAGCAGAAATCGCACCAATGTGCTAATGGACTTACATATGGACCATGAAGGATCGTCTCAAGAAACCATCCAGGAGGTACAGCCAGAAGAGGTGTTGGTCATTTCCTTAGGGACGGGTCCCCAGCTAACTCCAGGGATGATGTCAGAAAATGAGGTACGAATGTGCTGTTACATTTAACTTATGGTCATCAATGTTAAGAAATTTAGATTTTTTTCTTCCAATTAATGGTTGCTTCTATAAATCAATGTACATTTAATGAATGTTGTTCATTACCTTCAGTGGGTCTACCATAGCACTCCATCAAATGCTCAACTCCCTGCGAACAGTTCTGGAGACCCTTCTCATTAATATATCTATGGCTATGGCACCATAGTTGGTGACCAAGTCCAGACCAAAAGGAATTTCCTCATAGTCGTAGGTGACACAGGTAGCCAGGAAATTGCAGTATGGAAATTAAAAAGATTTTTCTAGTGACCCGTAGGAAATGTCTTATGTTTCTTTTCTTTCTAATAATATACTAGTGGTATTCCTTCTTTAAAGGGCCAAACATTCTTTAGAAATATTTTCTGTTCTTTAGTCAGTTCGGAAGAAATCAAAGTGAAAACTGAAAAGAAAATTATGAAAGTAAAATATTTTGAAGAAATGGGGTTGAGGGTATGGGAATCAACTTTAAGATATTTGTAAGCAGAAGGGCTTGAGACAGAGGCAAAAGGAAAGAAATCTTGATTCTAAAGGTAGGAGCTTCTTCTCATAGATTGTGACCTCCTGAAGAAAAAAGCAGCATCTTATGTTCAACAATTATGCAGGAAAACCTGCTCCTGGACGGGAAGAGGGGACCAGTTAGAGGGGGTGCTAAAGTGATGATGATGTTGGTAAAGGTAGGTTTGGGACTGCGGTGTGACTTGTAGGAAGGAGGACTGTCAACCTCCAAAAACCTGTCCCTCCACACACATACAAAAATGGATAAACTGGCAAAAATTGTCAGAATCAACTTTTTAGGTACTTTGGAAGGTAGTCAAAAATTTATAACAACCATGGAAATGCTTAATGAGTAAAAAAAGTGCTGAATTTTAGTCAGAGAGCTGTGTCACATTTTACCTTACCCTGTTACCTTCCACCAACCCCGAGCTCAGTGGCAGCCTGGAAGATGGCAGCCTGCATCTCTGTGCAGGGAAACATCTTCATTGTGACAGGGTCCTCTTGTTTTCTGTTAATTCATCCTGCTCTCTAGGCCTTTAGATGGATTTTTCCTGAAGTTTCATTGCACATCACTCACTATGATGAATTTAAAGGTCCAAGTTATCTTAAAAATACAAAATGTAAAATTTTTATGTCTGCATTTAATTTCAAGCAAATAGGAAAAAAATTCTATTTTTAAATGACCTTTTAAAAGCATCACATGAGTAAATATGTAGAGTCATTAAAAAGCCTTTAATTTACTCAGATGCAGGGTCAAAACAGCACCTAGAGGAGTTTGTTTTTTTTCTTTTTCCATTCTAAGTGAGGATACTGTTCTTCCTTTACGTTCCAGCCACGGCTTAGGAACTCAACAACTGTGAGTTGATGTTCCTTATGTGTGCTTAAAACATGCTGTGTGATTTCCAGCAAAGCACTCGATTCTTCCTGAAATTGGAGATAAACATACAAAGCTAGGTTATGAGGCTTGTGGGGAGTGAGAAGTAAATATGTTGTTTTGAAATCACCTAACAAATAGAAAACATAAAAAGGCCATCAGCTCTAAGCTAGATATGGCTGTGAAGTCACACTTCTGCTCCTGGTATGGACTCCTGTGGCTGTATGGATGGTGATCAATGGAGGTTCAAACTAGACTGGTTAACTTCTGGTACCTACAAGATAATTTGTTTACATGTCTTCTTCCTGTTGAATTAGTTTATTAACTTCTGAAAAAATGTACTGCAAATTTACTGTGTCATTTTACCATGCCGAATGCATCTTTTTGCTTAGTCCTCACCCAACTCTGTGGCATACATACTGTTACGTCACCATTTTATAGATGAAGAGACTGAGGCTTAGGGAGCGTAAATAACTTATCCAAGGTTACAGCATTGCTGATGGCCGAACCAGAAGGAGCAGCCTGCTGACTCCAGAGCCTTCTGACTCCTGCAGTCCTAACTGCACTGCTCGTCTCAGGTCTGGTTGTCTGCTCAGGCTCTGACCCTGGTAGGGTGATGGAAAGGCGTAGGCTGAGTTCTTTTAACTGATAGACTTTCATTCCGGGGGTACTTAAAACTTGATCAGAACCTTGTAAATGGGCTTTTAGTTAAAAATGATAATTTAAGATTAAGAAGAACTTAAATATGCATTTGCTGTGGTTTGTTTTCTTAGCAATAATCTTTCAGTTGTGGTAAACCCATGGCATTTTATTTTTCAGGTCCTAAACATGCAACTTTCGGATGGAGGACAAGGAGATGTCCCTGTCGATGAAAACAAACTCCACGGTAAACCTGATAAAACCTTGCGCTTTTCCCTCTGCAGTGATAATCTGGAAGGAATATCTGAAGGTGAAGGGTTACTTCATTCAAGGAGTTGTGTGATTCAAGTAATGTTTTGTTTTGTGTTCTTTAAAGGAGCCTTCTAAATTATAATTATACCATCTGTGCCACTCACTGAGGAGAGTAATGAAGTTTTCCTGTAATGATCTAGAAGATTTGGCTGTAAAGATTGTTTCTTGAATAAAATTAAGATTGCAAGAGACCTTTGGTCATATAAAATGGGGAAGATATGTCTTTCTTGAGACTTGAATAAGAAGTTTCGCTTCTCTGCTATTGATATATACCAAAGCTTGTAGAGCTCCTTTAGAGGGATATAATGCATGTCTAAATGGAAAAAAATGGATTCACTAGTATTTCAGGATGTTGTGTATACTTTTAGTGTTCTGTATTTCTTTATTCACACACTTACACCTTTATGAAGTAGAAAGATACAGTGAAAATAGGAGTAAAAAAGAAAATTAAAAGCCAAGATTGTAAAGAGAGAATTTGTCATTCCATGTACTAGGATAACTTGTTAATGAAAAAAGTTCAAGTTTACTAACATTTTAAAATAAACATCAAATGTAATAACTTTTCCTTTTTTCTAACTTCAAAACATAAGTAATATATGTTCATTCTAGAAAATGCAGCAAAGAAGTTGAATCATCTATAATTTCACCATTTTGTAATAACATTTTGGTTTATTTGTAGCAAAATTAGGTTTATTCTGTTCTGTAACCTTTTTTGTTGACAGTGTAATGGTAACATTTCCCTTTGTAGTTTAGCATTCTTAAATAACATGGATTTTAATGGCTGTTTTCTTTAACTTCAAATGGGCATATCATTTATTTAAACATTCTTTTATGATGAAGCGTGTAGATTGCGTCTACTTTTCAGACATTATAAGAAGCCCTGCAACAAGCAACCTAGATGAATTTTTGATTAGTTCCTTAGGATAAATTCCTAGAAGCAGAATTGCTGGCTTAAAGGGCATGTATATTTTTAAGGTATAAATGCAGTATAAAAGCACTTTAATCAGCCTTTAGTCTCTAATAAGGCATGAAAAATTGCATGGTGGCTCATGACTGTTTTAAAAAGCTCACTCACAGTGTAAACATTTGTCTAGGTCCTTCAAATCGCTCTAATTCAGTATCCTCTCTAGACCTGGAAGGAGAGTCTGTATCAGAACTTGGAGCAGGACCTTCTGGGAGTAATGGAGTTGAAGCTCTACAACTCTTAGAGCATGAGCAAGGTAAAGTGAGGTGGGACACAACTGCTCAAGTAGCATAGAGTTTACCTGTTGCAGGATGAGCAGTGTGTTCCCATGTAAGTTGGCTGTGTTCAGTAAGAGAAGTTGTTTTAGTTGATTATATAATGACCATTAAGTTTGCGTTTATTCAGAGTTCCTTTAGCTCTTAAAAATATGTTTAGTTGGTAAGTGAATTGTTTAGGCTTAAATTACATAGAATAATTAAAATGAATTTCTTGAATTCTGTAATATTTGGTATTTTAATTCAGTAATATTAAAATTTTAAGGGATACAAAGATAAATAGTCAGGGCTCAAGTCACTTAGAATAGGAAGGGAATGGTACACAAATGATTAAAAATATCATAAAAGTGCTTTGGCAGTTCTGAGTGAGACATAGGTGTGGTTGAAAGTGTAGAGAAGAGCTTATTGGCAGAAAATACTAGCCTTAAAGCCTGGCTGGGGTTGCATTGGCAGAAACTGGAGACAGGCCACTTTAGGGGAAGGAATAGTGTAAGCAAGTCAGAGAGGTGGGAACCTAGTACTTACTCAGAAACTAGCAGGTAGGGGAATAGTGTGAGGTAAGGATCGAATAGTAGCTGGATCCCAGTTGTGCTTTAGGAAGCTTAGTTTGAAAAAGTTCTTTGGATTGTTCTTTTAAAGATCACTGGTGGGTCTCAAGGGAGTGTTGAGGGCAGATACTCTCGACTGGGTTTGAGGCAGTGATTCTTAGACTTTAGTGCGCATAAAAATTATCTGGTGAGTTTTTTTTTTTTTAAAAAGCCATTTTCCCTATCTCATTTCTAGAAATCTGGTTCAGTCCATTTTTAGAAAGGAAGCGAGTTATGCCAGTTGGGGTATGTGTGGCTTGAATAAAAGTAATGCTGTATTTTACTGGATCAGTTTGTCGTTGTATTAATTAGGATTAAATTTTCTCCAAATAACAGAAACCTAAAGTAATATTAACTTAAGACAGAAGTTGAAAGAATATCACTTCCTTAATGAACCCTCTAGGTGATTCTCATGTAGGTGGTTGGCAGTCCAGGCTTTGTGAACACTTGGTTAGGAAGTGAGTTCAGGTAAATTGCAGACTGCTTCTCATTGGTCAAGGGAAGAGAATACTCTAGAATTGGGAGGATGTATCCAAGTCAAGCGAAAAAAACAATTTTTTTTAGTATTGGTTTGTCAGTTAATTATTGCCACAATAATGCTACATAACAAATCACCCCAGAACTCAGTGACTTAAAACACTGAACATTTGTCTTTGCTCTCAAGTCTCTGGGTCAGCTCGGTGGTTCTTCTGGTTTGGACTGGGCTCACTCATGTATCTAAGGTCACCAGTGGTGGAGTACGGAGCTCTGCTAATCGTAGCTGGGGGTCAGTTGGTCAGAGGGAATTGGCTGGTCTGGGATGACCTTTGCTTTGTTCCGTGTGGTCCCTCATCCTCTATCAGGCTAACTTAAGCTTGTTCTCGTGAGAGGAGCAAGGGTTAGAGAGAGCAGAAGTTAATGAGGTCTCTTGAGGCCTAGCCTTGCAGCTGGCACGCTTCTTCCTTATCCTTTTGGCCAAAGCAAGTGACAAGGCCTGTGAAAATTCAAAGAGAGGGGAATATGATCCCAATTCTTGATCAGACTTACACTGTGGAGGATGTCAACACAGGGTGACAAATGATTGTATCCATGGCCCTAGTTAATCTGCTAGAAGGGGGAGTACTGAGCTCAGTTCAGAGAGTGAAAGAGTACATCGTAAGAGAATAGTTCAGTGTTTTGGTACTATGTGCTCAGTGTTAATGGTAAAATATGTAATTGAAAGTTCAAAGACATAATGTTCTTTAAGGTTGATTAAAAAGTCAAAGCTGTGCTACCAGTTTTTAAGTGCTTAATTTTGTTTTTGATAGCTACAACACAAGATAATCTCGACGATAAGCTAAGGAAGTTTGAAATTCGTGACATGATGGGACTGACAGATGATAGGGACATATCAGAAACAGTGAGTGAGACCTGGAGTACAGATGTCTTGGGAAGTGACTTTGACCCCAACATTGATGAAGATCGCTTGCAGGAAATTGCAGGTAACTGCTATTTGATGTCTCTGGAATATTGCTGTTTAGTTCTTCATATCCACCCGCCCTTCATGGGAGGAAACCTCAGTGCTCTGACGAGCATGGTGTATATGTTAGCGTCAACTAGGAAACTGAGATAACTTTATGTAACAAGGCATTTGTGTATTTTTTTTCTTTACTTAAATATAGGTAGCAGTTTCCCTGTTTACATTTAACTCCCCCTTCCCCCTCCCAGAGAAAGAAAAACCAATCTTTTGAATTACCTTCTTGCCAGTCTTGTTTGCAGGGTAGAGTGTATGTTGTTAGTCTGTGATTAGGATATTCTTTTGAGACTAAACAGCTTATCTTAAGATGAAAATTCTTACAGATTATAGCCATAAAATCTTTCTGAATAATATCAATACTGAGATTCTCTAAAACTTGAGTTTACTTCTAAAAGGATTAATTCAGTTCCAAAGGTAACCACTTTTTTTGTTTTTTTGTTTTTGAGGAAGATTAGCCCTGAGCTAACTGCTGCCAATCCTCCTCTTTTTGCTGAGGAAGACTGGCTCTGAGCTAACGTCCATGCCCATCTTCCTCTACTTTTTTATATGTGGGATGCCTACCACAGCATGGTGTGCTAAGTGGTGCCGTGTCCACACCCAGGATCCGAACTGGCGAACCCCAGGCTCCGGAGTGGAACATACACATTTAACCGTTGTGCCACCAGGCTGGCCCCCAGTTTTTTGGGTTTTTTTTATGTCAAGCTTACTGAGGTACAATTTATATATATTAAAATTCACCCTTTTTGGGATACTGTTCTGTGAGTTCTCAGAGTTCAACTACCATCTTCGTTTTCTTTTTAAATCATGAAATATTTCAAACAAATACAAGAGAGAATAGTATAATGACCTCCGTTTGCCCGTCCTTCAGCTTCAACAATTATATGTACACACAGGGCAAGTTTGGTTTCATCTCTGCTCCCACCCTCACCGTTTTATCCCCTGTCCCCATTCTGTTGTGGCAAGTTTGAGACATCATTTTATTTGTTATTTCATGACATATCTTTAAAAGGTAACTTTTACCAGGAACTTTTTTCCAAAAAATTTTTCACGTACTGAAGTAGAATTGTTCTTGTATTAGGTTTGATCAGAAGTAGTGGAGCATTCTAAACTTGAGTATTTTTAACACAGGTGTACAATAATGTTTAATCCTCTCTATTTGTATTTTTAAGTAGTGTAAATAGATTTCTTAATTGGTTTTGCATTAGTTGTTCCAGATGCCAAAGTAGTATTTTTCATGGCAGTAAGCTGTATTTGAGCAATAAGCTGTATTTGCAGTTGAATGAGTGCTAAAGAGGTGTGTATTTTCCTGCAAATATATTTTATTGCTCTGAATATGCGGCTAATGTGCCAGAAGAAAACATATCTGACCAGTATAACTTTCTGTGGTTAAATATCTCTGTTTGAGTGTTTTTAATCCCTGTAGGAGTACAGATTTTAGCAAGATGCTAGGGACACACGTAAAATTTGTTAAAAAACCAAGGTGAAAGTTAATTGAAATGACTTGACCTAATGATGTGTGTTTTGTCTATGGCGAGTCCAAGGTGAACAGGAAGAAACTGATGAAAAGGAGCTTGTGCTGTTATGATCAAAGTGGGAAATTGTGTTTTTAGTGGTGTTATTGATTGGAATTACTTTTACCTTGGCTGCTTTCTTGTGGGTAGACTGGAGAGATTTTGTTAGCCTAGTGTCTGGCCTTTCTCCATTATCACTGCTCCTTTCCATCAGGACCTTTGTTAACCTTTTGCTCCCCGCTGGTTATACAGGTGCAGCAGCAGAGAACATGTTAGGCAGTTTACTGTGCCTGCCAGGTTCAGGGTCAGTACTGCTTGACCCCTGCACTGGTTCTACCATATCAGAGACGACAAGCGAAGCTTGGAGTGTAGAGGTATTGCCAAGTGACTCAGGTTAGTATGGTGTCATTGTTTGCTTTTTGATTTGCACAGAAGTTTTAAATGTAAGGTATCCAAATTTCTCTCTTGTGTACATTTTGTCAAATACACATTTGACAAGCACAAAGCAATCACATTGCTAGGAATTTCAAATGGAAAATTAGGGGATTTTCTGTCCATCAAGAAAAAAATGCACTGTTGGATGGTGTAGGCTAAGATGGCAGGTGCTTTCTGACTCTGTTCAGTTATTTTGGAAGCAATTGTTAGTAACTCATCAGGCTTCAGTGTGGGATATTCAGCATCTTCTAAGATCAGTATCTCTCACTAACTCATCGTAAAATAGCAATAGCAACACAACTCGAACCCTGAGTAGTTGGATGCTTGGTCAAGCGTGTTTAGAGTTAGCCCGGCGGAGAACCTGACTCTTTAAAAGATATCTCATGTGTGTTTGAAATGCATTGAGATTGAGACTCTGGAGTCCCGAGAATTATTTTTTGCAGATTATAAATGTACGTAAAGTGTTTTGTACTTTGTCTTGTGTATTGCCGTTCTTTTTTTTTCTGATCATAAAGATAAATCTTTGCCTTCAACTAAATCTCAACTACCAGAGTGCAAATATAAGTAACTATATGTCTGAAATGCATTTTATCTGATCTACTTGACTCAAGAATAGTTAAGTGATCCTGATACATGTTTTATATTGTTAACGTGTTCAGACACGCTAACCTTGATGTAAGGAGAGAGTAGGATTAGCTCACTGTTGATTGTGCATCCGTAGGAGTTATTTTTTAGAAAGTGATTGATTTCATGCTAAGCTATTCTGTATTCTCTTGTTCAGTGTGCTTGTTAACCAACAGCGTACCCTGTGAGATTAGTGATTTGGAAGCAGAGTTTTCATCTTTACAACAAACTGACCTCTATTGGGATGAAAATCATGCCCTTGAGTTAACACTTGATCTAACTAACTTTGCTAACTGGCCCAGACTTAGAAATCCATTTACACAGATTTCATTCATGCCCTGGTAGCTTTCTTCCTCTGGGTCACAAAAGCTGAAACTGTGGCATTCTAACAGAATCACTAATGTGACACCTCACCTCTTCTGTCTAGAGGCCCCAGATCTAAAGCAGGAGGAGCGCCTGCAGGAACTGGAGAGCTGTTCTGGACTGGGTAGCACATCTGATGATACGGATGTCAGGGAGGTCAGTTCCCGCCCCAGCACTCCAGGCCTCAGTGTTGTGTCGGGTATGTCTGTCTTGTTTTAAGGAATAAGGATTTCAAGGTGTGTTTCCACCTCCCTATTTATAAAGTTGATGGCAAAGAGATACATTTTTATTTAATAGCTGAGTAATTTCCAGGAAACAAAATTATTTCTGTGGGACCTTAAATCTATAAGAACTTAATGTGTAGCTTTATAGAGCCTGTTGAAGTAGATGGCAAACAGTCTGTGTGTGCTCCTTCTTTAACTCTTATCTGTTCTTGGTAGCCTCTGCTACTATGTTTATATATCACATGATAATTCTGATTATGTTGTGCAAACCAAGGTAAATGTATTGAAGCTATAGTACAATAAAGCATATAATACCAAACAACTCACATGTATAGACCAAAAAGATTTGAGAATATTTACACTTCTCCATATACTTCATATACTTTCTGTGTGGTTACTTTGTTCTTCTTGCTGTTTATTTTTTTCCTTTTTTTTTTTTTTAAGGCATAAGTGCAACCTCTGAGGATATTCCTAATAAGATTGAAGACCTGAGATCTGAGTGCAGCTCTGATTTTGGAGGTAAAGATTCTGTCACTAGTCCAGACATGGATGAAATAACTCATGGTAAGAAGGGGAAATGAGAATGACTTTTAAAAATGATTACATTCATAGGTGAAACTGGCAGTCTTACACATTGCTGGTGATAATAGCAATTGTTAGAGCACTTTGGGGCATAATTTAGCAGTACTTAGAGAAGGCCTTAAAAGTTCACATACTAAATTTGGGCAAGTTAGTCCACTTTAGGAATCAGTCATAAGGAAACAGTTCCATGTATGGAGAAAGTCTTATGCACAGAGATGTTCTTCATAACATTTATGTTGGCAGAAAATTAGAAACAACTTAAGAATGAAAAATAGAATGGCGAAGTGACTTTTGATGTAACCGCTTATGCGAATTTATGCAGCTATTCTTTTTTTTTTTTTTTTTGGAAGATTTTATTTTTTCCTTTTTCTCCCAAAGCCCCCCGGTACATAGTTGTGTATTTTTAGTTGTGAGTCCTTCTAGCTGTGGCATGTGGGATGCCGCCTCAGCATGGCTTGATGAGCGGTGCCATGTCTGCGCCCAGGATTCAAACTGGCAAAACCCTGGGCTGCTGAAGCAGAGCGTGTGATCTTAACCACTCTGGCCACAGGGCCACTATGCAGCTGTTCTTAAATGCTTTAAAGAATATGAACTAACTTGGAGAAATACCTAGAACATAATATCACTTAGTTTATTTTAAAGAATTTTATATGTAAGATAATAAAACATTAGAAAGCGTATCATAGAGAAAGCACTGGAAAGAAATACCAAAGTGCTAGCAGTGGTTTTATATATTGGGTACTGAGTTTTGAGGTACCTTTTTTCCTTTACATTTCTGTTTGTTTTAAGCCAAGATTTCTCCTCTTCAACATTATTGACATTTTGGGCCAGGTATTCTTTGTTGTGGGGGCCTGCCCTGTGGGTGGTATGATGTTTAGCAGCATCTCTGGCCGCTACCAGGAGCTTACCACCCAGCTCCTTCCCCTGCAGTTGTGACAACCAAAAATGTCTCCAGACATTGATCCTTTGAGGGCTGAAATAGTTGAGAACCAGTGTTGTAAAACAGCCCTTTTCAAAGTGTGGTCTCCATGGACCACTGAGGGCCTTTAAGACACTTTTGAGGGAATCCAGACTATGAGGTCAAAACTATTTTCATAATGATAAAAAGTTATCATCCTTTTCACTGTATTGACGTTTGCACTGACAATGCACAGGCAAAGGTGGGTAAATTTGCTGAGGTCCTTAGCACGAGGCAAGGCACTGGCAGCAGAACTTGCTAGCTAGTAGCCTTTGTATTCTCTCACAGTTAAAAAAAAAAAAGGTTTACTTATGAATGTCTTGGATAAGCAGTAAAAATTAATTCCATTTCAACTCTTGAGTACACATCTTTTTTTTTTTTGAGGAAGATTATCCCTGAGCTAACATCTGCTGCCAATCTTCCTCTTTTTTTCTGAGGAAGACTGGCCCTGAGCTAACATCCATGCCCATCTTCCTCTACTTCCTCTACACCTACGACAGCATGGCTTGCCAGGCGGTGCCGTGTCTGCACCCAGGATCCGAACTGGCGAATCCTGGGCAGCGAAGCAGAATGTGTGCACTTAACTGCTGCGCCACCAGGCCGGCCCCGAGTACGCATCTTTTTAATATTCTGTGTGAAGAAATAGAAATAAAGCGTTTCTGCTGTATTCTGAAATATGATGAAGTATCTCAAGGAAAAGCACTTATATGATTATTTGAGCTGTGAGCTTAACTAGCTGTTTTTTTCCTGTTTATTTTTCACAAAACACCAGTTTTACTTGAAAGAATGACAGACAAACTATAGTTATTATACGTGGGTATTTGGCAGACATTTCTTAAAAATTAACAACGCAAGCCTCACTTCAAGGAAAACAACGGACAGAGGAGAATTTGTTGCCAATGATGAAGTTCAAGCTTTTAGATAAAAATTAGAATTTTGGAAAACTTGTACCCACCTCCATGAGCTTGACAGCTTCCCACTATTGAAAGACTTTTCTGGTGAGATTGGTGGTGATATTAAGAATGTGATTTTTCAATATCACATGTTGAAATGTGTCAACATTTGAAAGATCTGCATATCTAACTGAACCAGTATTTTCCAGATGATCAGGGCATGGTGTTACAAAATCATGCATGAGTAAAAGATCCATTCAAAGTGCAAGACCAATTAATTTTAGTGTAACAGAGTACAAAATATTCATTGATTTGGTTTCAGATTCCACATTATAGCTAACCTTGAAAAAACTACTACTTGTCAAGATTTGGTGTAATATCAAAGAAGGCTATCCACAGTTACCTGAAAAGACTATTAAAATATTGTTGCTTTTCCAACTACTTATGTGCAAGGCCAGCTTTTCTTTATGTACCTCAAGCAAAACAACGTGTTGCACCAGATCGAGAACAGAATCAGTTGTGAGAATCCAGCTGTGTTCTATTAAGCCATACGTTAAAGGAATTTGCAAAATTGTAAATAGCGTCACTCTTCTTGCTGTTTTTTATTTTGGAAAATATAGTTATTTTTCATTAAAAGGGGTTATTTGTGTTGTCATTTAGTGGACATATTTAAATGGATTACTATATTTATGCGCTTCTTTTCAGTTTTAACTTGTAATATGTTAAATATCAATAGATGTAACTAACATAATGAAAAGCTCTTTGGGTCAGTAATTTTTAAGAGCATAAATGTACCACTAGACCGCTTAAATGTAGTGAAAATCCATGTGTGTAGGTAAAACATCAGATGAATTTGAAGTAACCAGAGTTTGATATTGATTAGATTTTTTTTTCTGATATGCCCCTCAAATTTTAATTGCTTAAAAAAGGAAAACTGGAAGAATGCTAGAACCTTTTTCACTGTGTTGAAACTCTCCACGAGTCCTGAGTTCTGACGTCGTCTCACAGTTTGCCGGTCTGTTTTAGGTGCCCACCAGCTGACCTCTCCTCCTTCGCAGTCTGAGTCTCTGCTTGCCATGTTTGATCCACTGTCTTCACATGAAGGTAAACTAGTCACATGAACTTTGTAACTCTTGTCTTATCAGGGACAGAAGAACAAAACCAAAGCCCTTTGTTAATGCCTTTGTTGGATCAGTTGTGTCTCAGTGGCAAACCTTTCCTGTGTTCCAGGGGCCTCTGCTGTGGTAAGGCCAAAGGTTCACTATGCCAGGCCATCGCATCCACCACCAGATCCCCCAATCCTGGAAGGAGCTGTGGGAGGACATGAGGCCAGGTTGCCAAACTTTGGTTCCCATGTTTTAACTCCGGCTGAAATGGAGGCCTTCAGGCAAAGGCATTCTTACCCTGAGAGATTAGTTCGCAGCAGGAGCTCTGATATAGTGTCTTCTGTCCGGCGACCCATGAGTGACCCCAGCTGGAACCGACGTCCAGGGAATGAAGAGCGAGAACTCCCTCCAGCCGCAGCCATTGGTGCTACTTCTTTGATGGCTGCACCTCATTCATCATCTTCATCCCCGAGTAAGGACTCCTCAAGAGGAGAGGTATGGAGCTCAAGCCGTATAGAAGAATTGGCTAATTGTGGTCAGCTGTAGCGTTCTATCTGCCTGGTTCTCCTGCTCTCTGAAATTAACGTGGAATACATACATCTAAGATTAAGGATGGACAGTAGAGATGATTAAAGATGATTTATCTGTCTAGTATATCCATGACCATACCCCATGGGAAACCTCTACTATTTTCTACTACTGACTACTTTTTTGTAGTAATGTTTTAACTTTTCTCTAAGCAATTTTGTATCTAATTTCACTTAAAACCTCACAGTTTCCTTCTGAGATGGTTAGATGAGGTATTGTTTTTTTCCCCAAGGAGGTATTATTTTTTATTTTGCAGCAATCACAGAGTTACAAAAAAGTTGGAAGTAGTTACAAAGAACTCCCCCCCAACCATGTCAGAGTAAGTTGATCCACCACCTATGAATACTTAAGTGTAAGTTTCCTACAAACAAGCATCTTCTTCTACACATCAGAGTATGACCATCACCCTCAGGAAATTAAAATTGATACATTACTACCAGCTAATTCTCACACCCTACTAATGCGTCCCCAGTTGTCCCAGTAACATTCTTTAGATCAAAAGGATCCCATTCAGAATCACATCTTGTATTTAGTTGTCATGTCTCTTTTAGGCTAGAACATTTCCTCAGTTTTTCCTTGATTTTCATGACCTTCATCCTCTTGAAAATTGCAGGCCAGTTATTTTCTAGAATGTCCCTCAATTTAGGTTTGTTGGATGTTTCCTCATGATTAGATTGAGGTTATTCATCTTTGGCAGGAGTATCACTGAAGTGACTCTGTGTTCTTTTCATTACATCCTGTCAGGTAGCACGCAATTTTATTTATTCCATCACTGTGCTGTTCATTTGGATCATTTGATAAAGGTGTTGTCTGCCGGGCTTCACCACTGTAAAGTTGTTTTTTTCCCCTTTTGTAATTAATAAGTAACTTTAGGGGGAGGGGAGACTTGAAAATATGCAAATATCCTTTTCCTCATCAAATTTTAAATTTATCAACTTATTAGCTCATGATTTTCTATTTTAGTCAGCGAGTTTGTTACCATCATTTATTTTGAAGCCCAGTTGTCCCTGATTTGGCCAGTGGGAACCCCTTCAAGCTGACTCCTAGCTTCTTTTGACATGCTGCTATCATTCTTTGACTGTTTCTTTGCTTTCTGGCACAAAATGCTACGAGCTTATGTTGTACTCTGTCTGCCCTAGTCCTGAAATCAGCAATTTCTCCAGGGAGTCCTTGCTGTTTTTGGTGGAAAATGGTGTTTAGAAGTCAAAATCTGGATACTAGCTGTGCTCATTGCTGTAGGGACGTTGCTGCCCCCAGGACCTCTCAGTAGACAGAGCTAGGAAGTGTGTGTGTGTGTGTGTGCAGGGTGGTACACACACATTTACAAGTGTATTTCTGTATCTCTCTTTCTCTGTAAATGTTGAGAACCATGAGCTCACGTTGATACATTCCATCCCAGTCTGAAATCAACACATCTCATTTCATCTTTCTCCCTTTCCATATTTGTAACTCCCTTCTCCACCAGTGAGAAACCTGCTTTCATTATTCTTCATGTATGTACTTATTCGATCAGTCCTCCTATATGTAATCAGTATCCTATCCCCACTGCTAAACCCTCCCTGGCACAGATGCCCTCATCTCTCTGCTTGGGTTCTGATATCCCTTTCCCATGGAGGCCTTCAGAGAAGGTGTTTCTAGTTCCAGTTTTGTAGATGAAAATAACAAGTGAAATGATTCGTCTAAGGTCACATGATAGGCTAGTAAAGAAATTGCCATCCCTGCCCTTTGACATGTAGTCTTGATGATAACTCATGATAATTGGTGATCAAAATATGAACTTTGACCTTGGTCACATCTAGGTTTGAGTCCCAGCTGTGCCACACACAGGCTCTATAACTTTGGGGAAGATGAGGAGATGACCTTTTTTAGCCTGATAATTCTCATCTATAAAAAGGGCTTAGTAGTAGTATTTATCTCCTAAGACTACTGTGAAGTTTAAATGAGATGATATAAATCCTTACACCCACTGTTTGACACACAGTGCATGTGCGGTTTTTTAATTAATCCTGCTGCTACCATCTCTGCTACCCCTCTAGATTTTGTTTGCATTGCATTTACTCATTCCATTGAGTACCTACCCTATGCTAGGCTCTGTTTTAAGCTTTTGGTTTACTAAGAGTAATGGGATAGTGCCACTCTCAAGCAGATCATAGTCTGGTGCTTAAAAGGTGTACTTACGTGTTCCATAAGTTGCCTATATAGCGGTAAGAACAGTTTTGCTTTTAAGTCAAACAAGAGTGGTTTTTGTATTTCACACACTAACTGAAATCCTTTTCATAGTAATTCATCCTGCTGTCCAACTCCAAATAAAACATCAAACTTTTTCTACAGACTGAAGAACGCAAAGATAGCGATGATGAGAAATCAGACAGGAACAGACCTTGGTGGAGAAAACGTTTTGTTTCTGCCATGCCGAAAGGTAATTTTATAAAACATTAGAATGCTATATTAGCAAGCAGAAGCAAAGCCCTCAGATCTCTCGGAGAGCCCATCTCTCAGCTCCTCTGTGAGGCTTGCTGGGCCTGAGCTTCTAGCTGTTTGGAGGGTCTCGGAACTGGCCTCACTCAGGTGAATGCTAAGGCAGAGCTCTAGAAAGGACCGCTCCTGTTCTTTGCAGGAAGTGGTATTGTGTTCAGAAATGGAAGCCATGCAGGTCACAGTTGTTTAAATGTCATATACCATTGAAGTTAAATGTACAGGGCTTTTGACACATGTTGCTAAGAATTATTGCAGGGAAAAGGGATGCTATTGGTAATTAAACATGGAAAATTCATCCTTTACATTCCTGGAATAAACTTAAGCTTTTTATGTTTTTGTTCATTGAGAATGTTTATACTGTGAATATTAGTGAGTGTTTATTTTGGAAGGCAGTTGTATAAAATTGTTTGCTTTATTTGTGAATAGCCTGGCATCATACCAATAGGTACTGAGATTTGAGTTGGCAAAAGCATCTCTTCCTGAAAGGAGAGATGGTCTGGGATTAAAGCTGCTTCTTCCGCCGGGCTCTTCTGTGCACCGTTTCGCTCAGGAGCTGAGGAGCACTGCTTTCACGCCATGCTCAAGCCCACTCGATGGGAGGAGAGAATGAGGCTCAGAGCTTGGAATGTGTTGTTTTTGAGCAGAAGTTAAGAGGCAGTGTCTTTGATGCAGACCCAGTAGAGTCCGTTAAATCATTCTTCCTGTGGCAGATGACCCCAAAGCAGATCCTGAAAGCTTCTTTAAGAACCTTCAACGCTATTTTAAGAACAATTATCAGTTGACACCCGGGATTTCTTAGCTTTTAAACTTTTCACCTCCTTTCACTTAGAAATGTTGGCACACCAGTTAACTCCAAAATGACTGCTGTCTTCCAAGTAGTGCAGTATGTTATATGTCACACTACTGACTTTATTTAATTTCCAGCTCCTATACCATTTAGAAAGAAAGAAAAACAAGAAAAAGACAAAGATGATCTGGGGCCTGACAGATTCTCAACACTCACAGGTTTGTAGACCCATGGACTTCCTGGCTCCTTCATTCCCAGAGCACATATTTCATAACACTTTTTCTTGGGTGCCATAAGCGTTGCCTTTTTAGAAGAGTGTGTCTGTGTGTGTACATGGGGAGTATGTTCTTCGTAGCTCTGTGGTGTCCAGTTGGCGGCCACAGTGAATCTCAGTGTGCTCTTCCTGCAGACTGCCACCACCATCATCATCCTCATGACCATAACTTCCGTTTATGATGAGGCCCCTGATCCTGAGCCTCTAGGCATATCCTCCAACTCTGCATTTTAGTGGGATGATGACACACAGTGCCTTTTAGGAAAGTGTGGTGATGGTTTTAGTGCTATGCATGCCATATCGGGATCATTGAATAGTTTTCTCTAATGTTGATTGTAGAATTCTAAATTTATTTCCATCTGTAGTTCTTGATTGTTTAGGATCACAGTGAAATTCTGTTTTACCTAATCATTTCTTTTTTTCATGATAAAGTGTTTGGTCAAACATACCATAAATTTATAAACTTTACCAATTTTTTACAGCTTGAATCATTTTAGCATTGCTATCTGACCCAAGGGAAATAGAACTAGGGGTTGCGTTCTTGCCTTATTCAGCATTAGTATATTTGCAGCTTCTTTTTGGTACATTATGAATGAGCACCCTAAAAGGAAAGAATCTGAGAAATAGTATTAATGACCCAACCTTGAGTTTGAAAGCTGTGTACTGTTTCCAATGACTATAGAGCTTCTAGAGGGAAATTTAATTTCTCGCCTCTTTTTTTAATCTTGAATTTTAAATTATGTTATCCTACCAAGTTAAAATGAAGATTTTTTCATTAAAAAATGGGATACGTTTCAAAAGAACATCCTCCTCAAAGAGCTCAGCATAGCACAGATAGAATCCCATTTTAATCCATCTTATTCTGATGTCTCGTTCTGTACAGTAGACGTCCCCATGCCCTGCCGTATAGCCCTGCTGTGGTCAGCGCAGTGACATTCCTGGAGTAAAGGGTTTTGACCTCCAGGAGCTGTGCTTGCAGGCCACGGTTCCCTGCCCAGAGCAGTCAAGCCTGTCTTACTCCATCAGCAAATGCTTGTTGAACATCTGACTCGTGCCAGGCACTGTGCTGAGTGTTGTAGGTATTAAGTCAAATCACACCTGACTCCTGTTCTTCAGGAACTACAGTCTGATTGAGAAGAATTGGAAAGGCATCCTTTTGGCAAGATACCTGTTTCCTTACCGTGTTGCTAGTGTTGGAACACTACCACCATTTATAAAGGGAGATACTCTTAATGAACTCTCACGTTTTTAAAATGTTGAATTAATAGCTTGGGAGAAGTTGTAAATTGCTTTTTACTCGTGTCTTTGGACCATGTGTTTTTCTTGGTTCTTGGTGCCCAAACCAGAAGCTGAAAAGAGTAAGTTTTTTCATAAAATATTTCATTTTCTTTGTGTTTGATTCAAGCAATTTAGTTTCCCTACTGGTGTGGGAATTTCTACACATTTCTAATTAATGACTCATTGAAAATTATCGTTAAATCAACTTAAAATATTATGAAAGGAAATTTCTTAAGATCTGTCCATAATCCCGCCACTGTAACTATTCTTTTTTTCATGTTCTCTCCCAGTCTTTCCATATTTGTACATGGCCTTTTCACGATTGAATCAGAGTATGTGTGTAACTTTGTATTCTTCTTTTACCATGTTATTTCATAAATCCTCTCCCAATTTCTACTAGACATAGCTGGCTTTTCAGTAATTTTTATTGGCTCTAAGATAATCTATCATATGATTTTACTGCAGTGTGAATGTTCTCTTGCTTTTGGATATTTGAATTGTATCCAATGTCTTACTGTGTGTGTGTATATATATATATATATATATATATATATATACACACATCTTTGTATATATAGCATTTTCGTTATTTTCCTGGGATAAAATTCTTAAGAATGGCATTATAGAAATAAAGGTTATGAGCAACATTGTGGCTTTCACTATGTTTAGCCAAGTTTTTTTTAAGAAGAAGAAGATTGGCCCTGAGCTAACATCTGTGCCAATCTTCCTCTGTTTTGTATGTGGGATGCCACCACAGCATGGCTTGATGAGCAGTATATAGGTCAGCACCTGGGATCTGAATGGGCGAACCCTGGGCCACCAAAGTGGAGCATGCTGACGTAACCACTATGCTACTGGGCTGCCCCCAGCCAAATTTTATTGTCCCTTTTTCAGCACTCAAAATCAATAGCAAAAGGGTATTCCCCCTCCAAAAAAGATTTTGTAATGATAAAGGTTTTACATTTTGAAGAAGATCAGATTTTATTAGGACTCTCTTAACATGCATTCAAATACCATTATAGTGGAAAGATTGTTACTTTGGAAATCCTTTCTCTCTACACTTGACTACAATTTTATGGAGACATGAATACTAAATATTTTTTTCATGGAAACAAAAGAAGAGCCTATGATGTACTGCTTAACCTCTCTCTACCTTGATTTTCTCTTCTATAAAAGGGGATGATGATAGTACCTCCTTGTAGAGTAGTTGTGGTCATTAATTAAGATCATTCATATAAGGTGCTTAGCACAGTTCCTGGCACGTGGCATGTGCTCAATAAATGTTAGCTGCTACTAATATTAGCTGCTATTAACATAGACACACATATAAAATCTAGTGATTTTTATGTAATTTTAGACTTTTTAAAAAATAGGATTCTACCAGAATATAGACATTTACGGTTACCTGCTTGGCCTAGATCTATCTTAGGAGTTTGCGTTTCACTATGGAACTTAATTTTGTCCCAGAGATCTCTAGCAATTCTATGCTGTGACAACTGTTAATTAGTGACTCTGCCATCGTAGACTCCGGGAAAACATTTTGCTATGCTGACATTGCTGACAGGATAACCGTCCTGTCCGTAAGCAGTGCTGCGTCTGTGATTGTGATAAGCTTTTCCTCCGTGCACTGCAGGCACAATTCCAGCACTCCCCAACAATGTCTGGGTTCTCTAGGAGCGCCTCTGACACCATTGCACGCACAGAGGTGCTCTAGTCCTGCGGCTGCACTGTCAGGGTGAGAGAGAATATGAGTATCTGAAGTTTTCACATGTGATGTAGAGGGAGAAATTCATGAAGGAAGAATGGAGGAAGGCATTTATTATTATTATTTACAAGAGTTTAATTCTAAGTTTGAGTACTTCTTTTTTCCTCCTTCAGCATGGAGATGTCTGAATAAATGAAGTCTGCATGTAAAAATGCCTCGTTGGAAGTTCTGTTAAAATGAATTGCTAAGAGTGATTTGATTGTAAGCACTTTAGAAACCCATCATCCATTCAGTCTGCACTGAACTTTTTGACACTGTCATGCAGAATTCTGGCGATGATGAAAAAGTGGAGCTAACCCTCCCAGTTTCGTGCTTTGGCAAGGTTCACTGAACTAGAAGCAGGATGAGTAGGCAGCTGCATGGTGCCTCTTAACATTGAGATATGTGCTCTTTTTAAGTCTTACCTCCTAATCCGCCTTT